>NW_014582477.1:7409-7739 GCF_000485595.1 Priapulus caudatus
CGATGTTGCGCATATTTACCACGGACTAGATTTCCTTGGCGGCTAGATGTCATCGACGGTGCAGAAGAGAGAAACGAGTGAATGAGAGAGGTATAAAGCCAAGCGGCGAGCGATGCTGCACCCACGCGGCAAAGTTAATATGTGCCGCGGACGCATATCGATGTCAAAACACTCGTCCCCCACCGTACGCATAAACAGTTAAAACGACACACCTAACAACACATGTACTGCAATAAAGAACTGAGTCGTAACTGGAGTCGTAACGCTGCAGCAGCTCTGCTTAATAGCGCCTTATTAAATATTTATATACTCGGTGTTTCTTTAATGTTT
>NW_014582478.1:0-522 GCF_000485595.1 Priapulus caudatus
AGCAGCAGTAGCAACAACAGCAGCAGTAGAACCAGCAGCAGCAGTAGCAACAACAGCAGCAGTAGAACCAGCAGCAGCAGTAGCAACAACAGCAGCAGTAGAACCAGCAGCAGCAGTAGCAACAACAGCAGCAGTAGAACCAGCAGCAGCAGTAGCAACAGCAGCAGCAGTAGAAGCAGCAGCAGTAGAAGCAGCAATAGCAGTAGCAGTAGCAGTAGAAGCAGTAGTAGCAGCAGCAGCAGCATCAATGTTAGCATGCACACGCACGCATACATATATACATCAAGAGTACATAATAGAGAAGGAAGAGAGTACTTTATTATATACTCTTGATATCATACATGGTACATGCGCGTGTTTTGTGTACCAGCTGCATATACGTAGCACGCCTACGTACGTGTGTGTGTGTGCGTGCGTGCGTGCGTGCGTCTGTGTGTGTGTGTGTGTGTGTGTGTGCGTGCGTGCGTGCATGCGGTGTGTGTGTCTGTGTGTGTGTGTGTGTGTGCGTCTATGTGTATGTGT
>NW_014582478.1:1585-3896 GCF_000485595.1 Priapulus caudatus
GAGGAGGAGGCGAGGGAGACGGGGAGAATGACAAACACCTGCTCTTAGCTCAGATCATCTCAGCATGGGTACATGTCTGCCGCCATCCCCTCCTACCATCCTTCACCAACGAACGCACGCACGCACGCACGCACGCACGCACGCATCCCCTCCTAGTAGCTCCTACCATCCCTCACCAACGCACGCACGCACGCATCCCCTCTACCATCCCTCACCAACGCACGCACGCACGCATCCCCTCTACCATCCCTCACCAACGCACGCACGCACGCACGCACGCCCACCACCATCCCTCACCAGCGTCTCGTATAGGCGTCTGTCTACCAACTATGTCAACATCTCATGCTTAAACTTCGCTGTTAAAGCCGCGCTAATCTTGTTACGATAAGACGTGCACCAAAAAAACACGATCACACAGGTATTACGGCTCAGGTAGGCCGCCCTGCTCACAGGTATTCCTGCTCAGGTAGGCCGCCCTGCTCACAGGTATTCCTGCTCAGGTAGGCCGCCCTGCTCACAGGTATTCCTGCACGCTGCCCTGCTCACCTGAGCAAATGCACGTCGCATGCATGATTAACCGTCGTGTCGGACACTATCTCACATCTGTGAAGGTTTGCAGGTACCACCTGCTGGCTAGATGTCTGGCCTGTCACCGTTACTCATTCCCCCTGCTGGCTGCCCTAACGTTAATGCATACTCCACTGCTGGTTACCCTAACATGAATGCATACTCCACTGCTGGTTACCCTAACGTTAATGCATACTCCACTGCTGGTTACCCTAACGTTAATGCATACTCCACTGCTGGTTACCCTAACATGAATGCATATGTCACTGCTGGTTGCACAAACTTAAATACCCACTTTGCTGTTAGAAAATAATTAGAAAAGTATAGTAATGTATATGTAACGTACATGTATATGTAATGTATAGAAGCTAGAGGTAGAACGCTTGCAACACATTAGAAAGACCAGAAACACTGAAACTTTAGTCGAAACTAGAAACTGCAGGAGCAGTAGAGGAGAGTACAGAGAAAGTTGGGCAGTAAGAGAGAGAAGACTAACTAGTAAGAGATCACTTACAGACTGAGCTCAGCGAGGCTGTTCATCGGTCCCAGGTCCGGAATGGCTTCCATGCGGTTATAGTTCAGCTTCAGCTGCTGCAGGGATGCCAGGTGGCCGACGGACGATGACGTCAGCTGCCGTAGCTTGTTGCCACTCAGGTCTCTGTAAGACAGGGCAGAGAGAGAACGTAAGTCAATATAACATGTCTGGACATATAACTGAGAAAGCATCATCAGTGGTCAACATCGTCATGTCAGTCGTATGACACATACGTGCACATAATTACTTGATATCTTTGCATAATGCAGAGAAATATCCCAGTGATCTTATTATTAAGCAACAAATACATGTGCAAGTTATCTGTTTTTATCTGTTATCCTTGCATAATGCATACAGAAATATCCCACTGATCATATTATTAAGCAACAAATACATGTGCAAGTTATCTGTTTTTATCTGTTATCCGTGCAGAATTCAAAGAGAAATTTCAAATTCAAATGATCCTGTTATTATTAACTAATAAATACGTGGAAGTTATATGAAATACGACCATGATGCCGACAGATACATCCCATCCCTGTAATCATATTATTAAGTAACAAATACGTGTGAACAATGTCTCTCACACATTTCTTGGTGCATTTCTTGGTACGCACGTACGCCCGCGCCCACACACACACACACACACACGACTGCACCATATACACACGCACCCACGCGCACGCACGAACACACACACGCACCCACGCGCACGCACGAACACACGCACATGCATGCACTACACGCGCACACACGCACGCACGTACGCATATGCACGCACCACACGCACGCACGCACGCACATGCACGCACCACACGCGCACGGCAATCTGGCATCTTCCTCTGCGGCGAAGCAGTAGCAGCAGAGCAGCAGCAGTAGCAGCAGTAGCAGCAGCACTAGCAGGCCTCGCCTGCCTGTCTGTCTGCATGGCTTGCTGGCTGGCACACACACACACACACACACACACTCACACATTCGCTGAGGCGGCAAGGGAAAAACGGGTGTAAATATTTTGTTTTGCGTTAAGAGACTGAGTTTGAGTTTTTTTAACTTCTACCGCTGCTGCTGCGTGTGGTAACACCAAACCCATCTGTATATCTCGCGCGGGATATCTCTGCAACATGAGGTGTTGTTTACGCCGTCTGTAGCACCTCCGCCTCACGACATAATCCCACCGCATGCCGATGATGATGATGATGATGATGATGA
>NW_014582478.1:7211-7736 GCF_000485595.1 Priapulus caudatus
AGAGAGAGAGAGAGAGAAATAGAGAGAGAGAGAGAGAGAGAGAGAGACAGACAGATATCGATCTATATATCAAATAGAACTAGAGACCACCAGGGACCGCACAACACGGTTGCCACTCCCACCAACACCTACACCCTCACTCACTCACCGCCTCGTCACACACATCCACTAGCACGTAGTTCCCGGACCATGGAGGAACCAGGCAAATCTACACGATGCTAATTAACAAGAACAATGCCTCCCCCGCCGGACTGTACGCGCTGGCAACACGCCAAGTGGTCAGCTTATCCATTACGGGACACTAGCCGGCCCATGAATAGCAGGCCAAGGCTGAGAACAAGTGGACGGGCGATGCAAATCCCCCTTACTCGAAACCCCCCCCCTTCTCTCCCTCTACTCAAGGCCCCCCCCCCCTTCCTCTCCCTCTACTCAAGCCCCCTCCCTTCCTTCTCTCTACTCGAACACCCCTTCCCATTCTCTCTACTCAAGCCCCCCCTTCTCTCTACTCAAGCCCCCCCCTTCTCT
>NW_014582479.1:0-2233 GCF_000485595.1 Priapulus caudatus
ACACACACACACACACACACACACACACACACACACACACACACACACACACACACACACATATATAAATATGTGTGTGTATATATTGTTAGTGTGTGTTTTCGTGTTTGTGTGTCTGTCTGTGGTCGTGCTCAAGGCGTGTGCGTGCGTGCGCGCGTGTGTGTATTTCTGCTCGCTCGTGTATGTACGTGCGGGTGGATCTAATCAGCACTGCCACTGTTTACACAAGCACTATTTCTGGTTCAGCGCATTTCGTGGGAATATTGCGCCCAATCTCCCAGGTTTGTTGCCCAGCTTGCTGCCACTGTCATATGGCTTCGTTTGTGAGGGATTTTAACGGGAGCATACAATTCTAGCGTCAGCAGCAGCGGCGCAGCCTCCACGGAGGCTCTCCCATACAACATTAATGATCGTCTCTGCTGTAATTAAGAATTCGACTGAGTAATTAGAACGAGTCGAACTGCCGCCATCGCAGATGACAGATCAAGCAAAATATTAATGAAAATGGAAGAAATATTTGAAATCGATGGTGGCTGTCAGCATTGGGCGATTTTCGATTGTTTTAATTACAGCTTCGCTGTGAGCGGTTCAGTCAATGCATTATTGGCCATCCCCACCCGCTGTGTAGACAGAACTAATCCAAACATTCTTATAATATATAAATTAAAATGGTAATTTCCCCGTTCATTAAAGTTCCCAGAGTTTAGGGAGGAGTATGAAACCATGCGGACCATGAGGACCAGTGTCGATTTTTTTACACTTCTGTAAAGAAAACTCTTAATAAAAAAGGAATTTTTCTCAAAACGTTCCAGACATACGCTGAGCATTACCACGTGAAAACAATTCTCTCGAAAGTAGAAAATAGAATGTTACGGCGAAATGTTCCTACGGTTTATGATGGCTACAAGCCTTTTACTGCACTAGCACTGTAGTAGTGTTCACTATCGACACAGATCTGACGGCAAAAATCTTCTAGAACTCGGAAACGAGAGAAGCCATCGACGCAGCACATACGCGTGCACGCACGCACGCCGGCGCACGCGCACACACACACGCACGCACGCACGCACGCACGCACGCACGCACGCACACACACACATGCACACGCACCCACACTACGACGATCAAATGCAATATACCTCCTCCACCCATCTACAGCGTACCATCCCCAACCATGTACAGTCTCCAACTAACACAGACTGTTCACTCTCGCGCGCTCTCTCCCTCTTCGCTCATCCCTCTTTCTATTTCCTCGCTCGTCTCTCTCTCTCTTCTCTCTCTCTCTCTCTCTCTCTCTCTCTCTCTCTCTCTCTCTCTTCTACTCTTCGTTCTCTCTCCTCTCTCTCTCTCTCTCTCTCCCTCTCTCTTCTTTCTTCTCTCTCTCTCTCTCTTCTAACTCTCTCTCTCTCTCTCTCTCTCTCTCTCTCTCTCTCTTCTCTCTCTCTCTCTTCCCTCTCTCTCTCTCTCTCTCTCTCTCTCTTTCTCTTTCCTTCCCTCTCTCTCCCTGCCTCTCTTTCTTTCTCTCTACCAGCTCCTCTATCTCTCTTTCGTTCTTTCTCTATCGCTCTTTCTGTTTCGCTCTTTCCCTCTCGTTTTCTCCTCTCCCCCTCTCTCTCGCTCTCGTTTTCTCGTTCTCCCTCCTACTTGATGTGACTACATAGTCTCTCTTCATCTACCAACTTAGTGTACTTCATACCGCATCCCCATCCTCACTACAAGAGTGATTGTGATTACTATGAATGCATACGCAATTCAATACTCCGCTGGGCAAATTACAAGGAAATCCACGGCCGCCTAAACGAGACGTGTAGTCAACGTTACTCTCAAATCATACGGCTGGAGCGAGTAGACTGCGGATGGCAAATCAACACTGAATATTTTGTTTAGTGTGTTCTTTGTCTCGCATGTCCATTTTTGCAGGATCAAACTTTGCAGTCTGCACGGGGTAATGATAATATTTGGTAATTAGTCGGCATTGCATCTGGTCATTAACAAGCATTTCATGACGTAACTTATGCCGTGCAATAATAGTGACTCCGGATCTCTCTCCATCTTTTCCTCCGCCATCTGTCTCACACACACACACGCACGCACGCACGCACGCACGCACGCTCGCACGCACGCACGCGCACACACACACCCACAAACGCACGCACGCACGCACGCGCGCGCGCACAGGCACACGCACACACACACACACAAACACACACACAGACGCACGCACGCACGCACG
>NW_014582479.1:8035-11183 GCF_000485595.1 Priapulus caudatus
TAGACAATACAATACGTATTACAATAGGCAATACAACACGCAGTACACTAGACAATACAATGCGTAGTACAATAGTAATATACATTCGTAGTACAGCACGTTATAAGTGGCACACTGCGTAATAAACTACATAGTACAATACGTAATACAAGTGCGGAATACAATACGTAATACTACATATGCGCAGTATATATACAGTGTGCAGTATGTATATACATATGTGCAGTAGGATAGCAATACATTATAAGTATAATAATAATAATAATCGATTATTATTCACTCCTGATAATATACGCAGTAGCCGAGTATTCGGCTGGTAAATCTACTCGGTACACATGCAGCTATCAGCTGCGCGCGTGCACTCACTGCGTCCCTGCTCTCTCTTTCTCTCTCTCTTTTCTGCTCTCCTCCCTTGCCTCATCGCGATTTCTCTCATCATCTCTGTCTCCCGTCCGCTCTCTCTCTCTTCCGTCGGCTCTCTCACGCTTGTTCTCTCTCCCTCCTTCCTTGGTTGCTGCTTTCCCACTTCTTTGCTCTCTCTCTCTCTTCTCTCCTCCCCTCACTCCCTCGTCGTCTCCTCACCTGCTCTTCGGCTCTCCTCTTTTGCGCTCTTCTTTCTCAGCTGCACTCTCTCGTCTGCGCTCTCTCCCTCGTCCGGCTCCCTCTTTCCTCGCTGGCGCGCTGCAGGTCGTCTCTCTTTTCGCTGTCGCTGGCAGCCTTTCTTCTCTCTCTCTTTTTCGCTTCGGCCTGCAGATCGCTCGACTAAGCGTTCTCTCGTCTTTTCGCTCTCCTCGTGCTCTCTCCGCTAATCATCGCCTGTCAAACTCGTGAACACATGAAAAGATAGCTTCGAAACGATATGCTCTCAACTTCTTGAAGCCTCCTATGCGGCGACAGTATAGCTGCCGACCGGGACCAGAATCTTGTCCTCTTGTCTTTGCCTGTGCTACTGCTAGTGTGCCGTGTGTTTTGTGTGTGTGTGTGTGTGTGGGTGTGTGTTGTGTGCCGTGTTGCGTGGTGCGTGTCTGTGTGTGATATATATATATATTATATATTATAATATTAAGATAGTATTAGTGGTGTGGTGTGATGTGTGTGCGTGTGCCGTGTGCGTGGTCGCCTGTGCGCCAGCGCTCGTGCGCAGTGGCGCAGTTGCGGCGTGCCTTGGGCGTGGCGTTTGTGCGTGTGCGGTGTGCGTGTGCGGTCTGTTATGTGTGTGGGTGCTGTATGTGTGTGTGTGTGTGTGGTGGTGTGTGTGTGTGTTGTGTGTGTTGGCGTGGTGCCGTGCATGTGTACGTGTGCGCCGCGTCGTCGATGTGGACTCATATCATCGCCTAATTTATTCCCGGTCAACAAAACTAATGATTTAAAAACGACGCTTTTAGTGATGGAATATATAGATATATTATAGCCAGGAGTGTATAATAATAGATAAGTATATAGAATAATATAGTGATAATATAGAATATGGTATTAATACAGCATCATCGATGTTGCCCCGTAGCTACAACTCGCGCTAACACATCAATGGCAAGTCTATCGCCACACTCTGTGATCTACCATCACAAAGTTTACACAATTACCCGCAATCATTTAGTGCATATATAATCTAAAATAGTCATTCATATAAAATCTGCGCCCGACCCCCCGAGGGTCGAGGGGCTGTGGCTGGCCAGGGTAATGAGTTCGTCACTGGGTATCGTAGCGAGCCAATTTTCCCGTGTTGTAATTGATCTAACCGATTGAAACCGCGTGATGAGGGTTTAAAAAATGTCTTGTATAAACTATCGCCCCGAGCGGCCGCGCGGTGAACACAGCACTTGCAACATGACTAAATCAAAACAGTTGAACGCCCCCGCGCCTCTGTGTAAGCATAATCACATACATATACTGTTCGCGGTTAGTTAGGGCTCATAGGTCTATGTCCCCCAGGGTACTTGCCGGAACGTACGCCTTGGTACCGGTCCGGATCCGGAACGGTACCCTGGCACTATTGATATGGTTTAGGGTTAGGATTAGGGTTAGGGTTAGGGTTTAGGATTCGGTTCGGGTTAGGGTTAGGGTAGCAGTAGGCGTAGGCGTAGTCCCCTTAGAGCTTGTTAGGAGGTAGGCGAGGTACGGTCCCCCGGCATATTAGATAGTGCGCAGGGTACGTTCCGTTTACCAGACCGTACCGCAAGGTTACGCGTCCGGCTAGTACCCGCCCCCGGGGACATAGACCCTTTCACGTTAGTCAGGCGAAGCTGCACCATTTGCTCCAATGTATCCTCGAGTGTAATTATTATTTGAATCATCTACCGACCCTGGCATTAGACACGCCGCCTTCGCTGGGATAATTACCGTCCGCCGAGGGGCGTGGCGGAGGTTATGTTTTCAATGCGGCGGTGTGTTTGATTGTTGGTTGGTTTGTTTGTGAGACATGCACGTTCAGGTCACTTTCCGCTACGGTTGCGCTGCACTACAAACACTCAAACACAGCTCAGAGGGCAATCCACAGGTCTCATCTCCCACCTCACGCTCGCAGCTAATCCGGATCCAATTAATTAATTAAGTAAATTATTGCCACTTAATAATTAGATATATAAAAAAAAATCCACATTGGAGCAGAATTCAGCTGCCGTTGGCCCGGAGGTGTGCTCCTCCCGGGAGTGCGCTAGTTAGCACTTGTTTTCGCCAAGTTACTGCGGAACCTTAGTCTATAGGTGTCAAAAAACGAGCCATTTTCGCTTAGTACAGAGCTAATAAATTCTGTGTGTATAATAAGGTGTTTATTAGTTATTGTTATTATGTTGTTACGGATGTGGGGGGGGGTCAAAAGCAGCAATGAGAGAAGTGAAGGCGTTTGCCACTGTAATGTATAGTTTTGTAGAACTTACAGCAAAAATCTTCATTTGAAAGAGTTCCTTCTAAATTGATCGCGTATCACAATCAAGAAATAAGTAAAATGTTTTAATAGATCTGCATGCCTATTTCAATGACCCCTCTCTCCCCATTTTCCCCACTCCCTCTCTCTCTCATAACACCTCTCTCTCCTTCTCCTCTCCTCTCCTTCTCCTTTCTCTCTCTCTCTCTCTCGCTCGCTCTCTATATCTCCTTCTCTCTCGCGCGCTCTCTCTCTCTCTATCTATCTTTCTCTCGCTCGCTCTCT
>NW_014582479.1:12844-13716 GCF_000485595.1 Priapulus caudatus
GTGTGTGTGTGTGTGTGTGTGTGTGTGTGTGTGTGTGTGTGTGAGTGTGTGCGTGCATATAGCGTTGGGACGTCGCAGGCACCATATTGCCGGCCCTCATCAGAACCGCATCTCATCTTGCACGCGCTTGGATGCATATGATCATTATAAATCAGTATAATGATGAAAAGGTATATTTTCTCAATTGTGTGATTCGGGCGGAGGCGTACCGATGTGAGCTACATTAACATGCATGCCGCATATATACGTCCTCGATATAAATATCAATACGTTCTGTCATTTCATGTCCGCTAGCTGGAATTCTCTCTCAGCGTTCGTTAAAATGGCGCGTTTATTTCTTCACAATATCGCCAGCCCGTATACACTTTAATGAGAAAAAAGGTAATAAAACCGTTCGAAAATCTATATTCCGCGTATAGCTAACGGAATTATCATTTTTATAATTTGTGAAAGAGAGAAGCACGCGCGTGCGTGTCGTCTGCTCAGCATTTGAAAATGAAACCCCGGCGGACTATTGCTATCTCTCTTGTGGAAGTATTGTGCACAAAAAAAGTAGCTTCAATGTCTGTTTAAATTGCTCATACATGAAACGTGGTGGCAGTAAAACTTGGCACAGAGAAAATAAGCAGCAAACGGATTAGTGTATTAGAATCATTTAGAATATTTCCCATTAAATTCTCATTGTTTCACCGTCGCTCTCTCTCCCTTCTCTCGTTCACTTTCTCTCTCTCTCTCTCTCTCTCTCTCACTCTCTCTCTATATCTCCCTGTGTGTGCGTTTTTCTCTCTCTCTCTCTCTCTCTCTCTCTCTCTCTCACTCTCTCTCTATATCTCCCTGTGTGTGCGTTTTTCTCTCTCTCTCTCTCTCTCTCT
>NW_014582480.1:0-7734 GCF_000485595.1 Priapulus caudatus
CATTTCATCAGTTCTTGCCTACAGTCAATGCACGGTGGCGTCAAGAGCCATAAAACTCAACACAATTAATCTCTGTTATTGTTTACGCGCCCTGAATGCGTGATTGATCAGAGAGGGGTGCATGTAAGAGGGAGATATTTTCTTTGGGTGTTCCGAAAACACAATCACTTGAACCAATTTCATGGGCCATTTCAATGGAGCTGCTCTGCATAATGACCCCACGAAGCCCTTTGGACTGACTAGTCAGAAATTTCAAATAGTTGTATATTGCTCTTTATTTAGCGCCGATAGTTCTTATTTAGAACAGAAGTCTTCATTGTTATACTTCTAAAACTAAGACTCGATCCGCTGACGCTGTGGAGACGTGCGACGGGCCTCTGAATTTGTGGCGCACGTCTCCACTGCGGACAGCGCCTTCATCACTTCGAACATCCCCGCGGTCGCGCGCATATCCGCGACTTGCGCAGTCTCAATCCGCGTGCAGTGTCAGATCAAGCCAAAAGCTGCTGCCACACAATCTTGTAATACATGTCTCTCTGGATATCTCTGCTGATATCAGAAGTGCCAGTAATTAAGAACAAGGTAATATCGGTGATAATATATTAATGAGTTATAATTATTAGTAGGCTACTTGCTACTTCGCTGCCGCCACCGTCGCCGCACGCAGCGCCACCACACCACCACCACCACACCAACCACCACCACCACCACCACCCACCACCACACCACCACCACCACCACCGCCCACCACTACTAGCTACTACTTGGTTGGCTCTTTAAATTACTGTACAAGTTCTTGCTAGTTTCACCATGTACATGTCTGCCTCTTACCTTCAGTTGGAGCCAATTATGGATGCAGAGACGTTTGACAGGCCACGCCTAGCCGCACGACGCCCTCAGTTATTGAAGGGTATCATGGATTGCGCCTAAATCTCGTGTGAGTTAGGAAACATGATGGCTATTTCTGGTGAGATAATGCCATGGATTGGCTATCCTTAGGCGTGGAGACTAGGTAACCATGTTGGCCATTTCTCGGCCGTGAGTGAGGTAGCCATGATGGCTTTTGGAGTGAGTTAGCGTAGCATTATTAGTTGTCTAGTGATTGAGTTAAGGTATCTTATGATTGGCCTTTCTCGGGTGAAGTTAGGTAGCCATGATTGGCTTGCTTGGCGTTGAAGTTAGGAGCCATGAATTAGTTTTTAGGGATGAGTTATAGTCTATGATTGCGCCTTCTGACGGCGTGAGTTAGGTAGCCATGATTGGCATTTCTATGGGCTGAGTTAGGTAGCCAAGGGATGGCTTTCTGCGGTGGTTTAGTAGCCTATGATTGGCGTTTCTGGGGTGATTAGGTATAACCATGATTGGATTTCTCGGGTAAGTTAGGTAGCCATAATTGGCTATTTCTTGTGAGAAAAACAGCCATGATTGGCTATCTAGGGTGAGATAGGTAGCCATGATTGGCTTTTTAGCTCATCCGACGTAGTCAGATGCAGCTTGTAGAATCGCTATGACTTGTCCGTGCGCCGTGCTGCGGTACGTCGGTGCGTTAACGTCCGTCACAGTTTTCGGGCACAACATAAACGGCTCGACGGTACGGATTTCGAAATCGGGACGTAGAGGGCGGTTAATCCGAAAACGATCTTGGAATGGCAAGCTGGGGGGTCAAAGGTCAAGGTCAAGAGTGTAAAAAGAAGGGGGAACAGTCCCTTCTTTAACTTAACGGTATAGCCGGAGGAAATGCAGAATTGCGCCACAATCTAAACGGCTCGACTAGGATCGTGATAGTGCGTGTATAGGCATCATGGTAGGAAAAGCCATCACTGTGCCCAATTGGAGGTCACATCGTCAAAGGTCAATTGGGGCACAGCGCGCAGATTTTAGACAGAATGTTCTGAGACATTGGTCTGAATGAGCAATCGAAAAACTTGGGTTAGTTTCAGCGAGTCGACCTACAATTTTTTATGAGTTTATTGAAATACATGAAATGTGCTTTCCACTGACGTGCGCAAGAGCAATGTCTTGAACCTTTTAACACTCAGGAGGAGATTAAACATGGATTCCTGAAACTGCCTCAACCGATGTCACAGTGTTCTATATTCATCGGCAACATCCATAATTTAGCGAAACCATATGCCTCGATTAGACCAACGGCTACAGCACAGCGCATTATCGGCTTGAAATGTTCCTTTGGGATCGAATCCCATCAGATTTTTTATTCTTTACCTGTTTTCTGGTATTTTCTATCTTTATTCAATTTAAACTATTTCTTTCCAATTAAGCAAAATATTTACATAATTATTCTAGAACATTTGGCATAAACAACAAATAATTTTTATACAACAATTTCATAACAACAAATAAATTTTTTACAACAATTATTATTATTTTTTAATAGGGTTAGCGCGTTAGGGTTAGGGTCACAATGCACCATAACAACAGGAGTTTTCAGGCCGAACGCGATTTGTATCAACCAAATTGGATTTTTCGGAGGTAATGCCAGAATGCCAGAAGGTTGTGTGAAATTGATGTGTACGCAACTGTCCGTATCTGCATATATCGCTAGCAAAGGCCGTTGTCACTACGCACGACTTATGTTACGTTTATAACCGTAAGCAACAGAACCTCAGAGGTGCAGCACAGACTCCTCTGCGGCTCTTGTTTCTGGTGTGATAGCGATGATGAACCATGATGGTTGTCTCGGGTGAGTTAGGTAGCCATGATGGCTTTCTTGGAGGTGACGTTACGGTAGAACCATGTTGAACTTTCTCCATGTTGAGTTAAGGTAAGCCATGATTAACTGTGTTCTCGGGTGAGTATAGCGCTAGCCATGATTGGCTATCTCGGGTGGAGTTACGGTAGCCAATGATGGCTTTCTCGTGTGAGTTAGGTAGCCATGATTGGCTATCCTCCCCTTCCTTCCTGTTGGAGGTGAGTTAGGCAGCCATGATTGGTTTTCTTGAGTGAGTTAGGCTATAACCATGATTGGCTATCTCGGTCTGTGAGTCGAAGTACAGCCGCACGTGCTTATAAGTAATAGCATTCCACCGAAGCAGCTGCTCTAACCTCCCGAGCCACGCTAATAAAGGAGTTCTACTCATAAAAATGCTCTACTACTTTTGACCCTATTTTACTCAGCAAGTCCGCAACCTGGTAGCGAGTTAGACCAGGCAAAACTACACGGGGTGTGTGTGTGTGGTGTGTGCTGTGTGTGTGTGTGTGTTGTGTGGTGCTGTGTGTGTGTGTGTGTTGTGTGGGTGTGAGGGTGTGTGTGTGTGCGCGGTTGTGTGTGTGTGTGGGTGTGTGTGTGTGTGTGTGTGTGTGTGTGTGTGTGGGCGCTGTTTTGTGTGTGCGTGTCACAGGACGGCGACGCTATCAGACCTGAGTGCTGCCTGTGTGTGTGTGGTGTGTGTGTCGTGTAGCTGTGTGTGCTGTGTGCTGGTGTTGTGGCAGTAGTGTGTGATGTGTGTGTGTGTGTGTGGTGTGGTGTGTGTGTTGTGCGTGCGTGCGTGCGTGTGTCGTGGCGCGTGGTTTACTTACACGGTGTCATGTATTTATATGTATTTGTCCTATTTTTTAAAAAAAATTTTTTAGCATCAGCTGGACCGAGGACGAATACCGAGTTCAGAATCAGTAATGTTGTGGAGATTTAATGACAAGAAATCTGACGACAACCGCAGCAATTCATTCAAGCGAGGGCAATCCAAACGTAAAGCCCACTGCAGACGGCATAGCTTGTTCTACCTGTGTGTCCATTTAGCTTCGCACAGCGCCTGCCTGTTATCTTAGAGAACAAAAGAAGCCTGCTAAATCTAAGTGTTTTATGTTTGTCATTACAAGCCTACTCCTGATACATAGATATATCACAATATACAGAAAAATAAAATCGTGATATGTTTTACAGGGGATTCTCATCTTCAAAACAACCACAGTCTCTATTTCAGCAGCATTCCTGTGAAATATTAGATGATTTTTGTGAGCGTTTCTCGGCATCGCGTTAGTTTTAGAGTCACACGATACTCCAGCCTCCGTGACGGCGGGCTGACAGAGGCGTAGATAGTGAACTGTCTCAGCATATTATTTCTATATTATAATATCATACTATGGCTGCGCAGCAATAGCGGCGAGAATCACCATCAGATATGCTCACAGGTATACAGCGAAATGATGGAGTATATAAATATATATATATATATATATATAATTTATTCATTTATCATTGGATATAAATTGTTTGCAAATGGGAAGATAGTGATCCGCTAGGGGACGCTTCTGTGATTGGCTAATTTTGTCTCTTATTTAATTTTTTATTTTTTTTGGCTAATTTTGTTTTTATTTTAGAATTACGGGTTAGGAGGTTAGGGTTAGGGTAGGATTAGACGGTTAGGGTTAGGTTAGAGTTAGAATTAGGGTTAGGGTTAGGCGCTAACGGGTTAGGCGAATAACTGATTTCTGCAGCTACAATCACACTAATAAAGCCGCCATCTCGCGGATCACTATCTCTCCTCTGAGACCTACTATATTTACTTCATAATATTGGTTATAAGGATACAGCGATGAACTGTACTGGCGATGAGACAAAGGCTTGCTCGCCGGTGTGCGCCCTTACGAGGACATTCCCGCCCTGCCGGCAGCTCCATGATCAAGACATATATATTCAACGGCTCTAATGCGGAGTAACGAGCAGTGAGGGCCACACATGAGATGATTCCATATATGATATATTATATATATATATATACTTTATATATATATAATAATAAAACAATAATAATGTAATTATATATTATATATATATGTATTAGCTCTTGATATATGATCAGGAGTAGATAATAGGAGCGAGTGCCTGACATCAATAAACGGAATTCGTCATTTGATAGCCTTAATAGACCTACGATTTTACTTACACGTAACCTCACTCCAACTTTGCAGCTCAATCGGACACAGTACATTCGCCAATTCATTCGTACCAAATCGTTTCCTCGTAGCACCGCCTCATTCCGGAGCTACAGTAAAAGGTACGACACGCATCTCTCCTTCTCTGCGCCATCGCAATTCCAACCCATTGGCGCGCCTATATTCAAACAAAAGTGGCAGCTCACCTAACGCGCTATTGCTAACTGCAGCGAGGCATTGCTGGCTCGCTGGGAGATTAGGCATCAACCACTCGGACGAGCATAACTTTACCGGATACAGCTACACAGCGCCCACCTTTGTACATAGCTGGGCATGGCCTTCACGCACGCACGCCAACCAAATGATATAGCTCGTCGAGGTTGCGTCGATCCTCTTCTTTCTTTCACGCTTCTATCTTTTACATCTCCCTGGCGAGCCACAAACGCCACATTCAGCTATCGCAGAGCAGGCAACACAGCGCACTCTGGCCGCGCCAGGTTGCGGCCTTTTGTTGAATTATAGCGCCGCCATGGGCGTTGGCATTACATGGCCAGAGAAATGGAGAATCAGTGTCGTATCGTTTTAGGCTTGTATCTCCGGATTGCGGGTGTTTGTCTACGAGTAAACGATTTTCGTACCGATGATGGAGCGAATGTACTGGGGTCGATTTGAGCTCAAGTTGGAATGAGTACGCGTAAGTAAATCGGTAGGTATTATAAAGGTAGTAAACTGACGGAATTTCCGCTTGTTCCTATTGATGTCACACTCCTCCCCTATTATTACTTCCTGATATATATATATTAGACACACACACACACACACCACACACACACACGCACACGCACAGCCAACAGCACACGCACACGCACGCCACAACGCCACGCACGCACGCACGCACACACACACACACACACACCCCACACACACGCACACGCACCACACACACAAACACACACACACGACACACACCACACCACCACACACACGACAGCACAGCAAACACAGCACCACACATCACACACTCACACACACTCCACACACACTCCACACACACACCCCCCACACACACAGACACACAACACACACACACCACACGCCACACACGCACGCACGCACGCACGCACGCACGGCACGCACGCACGGCACGCACGCACGCACACCACCCAAACACACACACACACAGGCCATACGCATACGCCAACGCCGCAACGCGCACACGCACACACACACACACACACAGCACGCACGCAACACAATAAAGTAAATGTACATGTGTCAGTTTACATACCATCTATATGCTTGGCCGTGAATTACTGATCCGATATTATGGCGCGACAATGTCAATATTTTAGTCTTTGTAATCCACTCTTGTATCAGTACTGGTTCTGCAAAGTTAAACTGACGACGATAGTCTGCGTTCTTTACTGCGCGCGTTACCGCTGGCGGTGTTTTTAATGTACTTGAGCTATTTTCGTAAAAAAAAGGCTGTGAACAGGTTGAAGTCTCTAATTCGTGCTACTCCCTGAGACATGTCTTCGAATATATCATTTTCCGGACACCAACCGCCAATAACGCTGGCTGACAATAGCTTAAGAGCGAGCTTTGTGAGGCATGCAACCCCGTACAGTTAGAAACCAACAGCAGATGCACACGCCCAGCGGGCTCACAATTCAATGTCACAGTAACGCGAGTGTTATAAGTTGATATTATGTTCTTTGAACGAGTGCCATTTAATAGAGGAGCGCACGCTATTAACAAATATATGGACGTGATTTGATGTTTGATATGAGATAATGCTACATGGGCTTCTTCCTTCAACAAATAACAAATTGTAAAATTTCATGATTGACGCATCCAACGTAATGGATAGTTCACTAGCAACGAAGATAAGCAGCACTACAGGGTGCTACCGATGTCTCCATGTGTTTCATATTTCGCGTGTGTTAATGTTTCGTTCACGGTACTACCCCGCCTACCACCACCTTTTTATCAGTTGGGCTTTTGTCAATATTAATTAATTAAAGTAATATAAAATCCGAGTTTTGTATGAAACAGGATTCAGCAGTTCGCCAACGGACGCCGTTGCTATGGTGCTGCTACGGCGTTGCTATGGTGACGTGGGTGACACACCAAAAAACACCCACAAATAATAATAACAAGAAACGACCGTTGCTATGGTAACTCGTGGCATTTACTGACACTTGGCGACGACGACAGTTGCACAAAAGTTTTAAAAGAATATCTTGTAAATAGAATTACGAACGAGCGGACCGAGTGCGCGCCGGAAGTCAGCGCACAGCCGATCGAGAGCGATACTTCAACAACCTACTAGCGCATGCACACACGATTATCAATCAATCAATCACGATTATAATTGATGAGACCGTTGTCTGTAAAATCGTAGCTCTGCAATAATGATTACGACTAGAAAAATTACGACTACTAACGAATACTACGAATAACCTGTTTCTGACGACGGCCACCCAGACTTCTACGAGAAAATGTACATATAACCGGTTTGTCAAGGAAAGACGCCCATTACGAGATAGTGCAGGAGTGCCTTACGGAACGGCCCGTTGTCATTCCGGCATTGCATGCGAACTCGAACCTTGTAGGAGGTAATTAGCAATTATGTCTTCTCTATTTAATTAGCAAATGGATACTGTGACGATAGCTAGCAAAACCAAATGTTTATCACACTCATCATATCACACTCATCATATCACACTGATGAGTGTGATATGATGAGTGTGATATGATGAGTGTGATATGATGAGTGTGATATGATGAGTGTGATATGATGAGTGTGATATGATGAGTGTCATCATATCAGTGTGATAT
>NW_014582481.1:0-648 GCF_000485595.1 Priapulus caudatus
GTGTGTGTGTGTGTGTGTGTGTGTGTGTGTGTGTGTGTGTGTGTGTGTGTGTGTGTGTGTGTGTGTGTGTGTGTGTGGGGTGTGTGTGTGTGTGTGTGTGTGTTAGCGAGCACTCACCGCATGGGTATAGGTGCATTATTGACTAGGTGCTACTAGTTAGGCCGGCCATTAATAGTATCACGGAATACATACGTACAGTCGTACGCACGCACAGCGACGCACACGTGCAGGAACGCATGTACGTGGTCACACACTACGCTTGCATGCAGGAACGCACGCGCGCATACACTCGCAAACATGCTCGCGTTCATGCACACTCGCACAGGCAGTAAAAGAAGAGAGCTATAGAGGGAGAGAGAAAGAAGGAGAGAGGAGCAGGGAAAGAAAGCGGTGAAGGGAGATAATGGGAAGAAAGAAAAAAAATAGAGCGAGAGAGAGAGGAGGGGGAGCTTGATAAAAGGAGAGAGGGGGATAGAGAGAGAGAAGTAGAGAGAAAGAAATAGAGAGGGGGAAGGGAGCGAGAGACAGAAGGAGAGAGAAATAGAGACAGAGTGAGAGGAAAACAGAAAAAGAGAGAGAGACGGAGATAGAGAGAGAGGGAGAGAGAGAAGAGAGAGAGAGAGAGAGAGAGAGGAGAAGAGAGAGAGA
>NW_014582481.1:2172-6494 GCF_000485595.1 Priapulus caudatus
TCTCTCTCTCTCTCTCTCTCTCTCTCTCTCTCTCTCTCTCCCTCTCTCCTTTTATCACGCTCTCCCTCCTCTCTCTCTCCCTCTTTCGCTCTCTCTCCGTCTCGCTCTCGTGCTCTCTCCCCTGTGTCCCCTTTCTCTCATTCTGTCTACTTCTCTATCAATAGCGTTACCTTTCTCTCTCTCAGTCTAAATGCCAAGCTCTTATTTGGTCCGTCATGTCTATAACTATCCCGTCATGCCCATCACTATAATTAAGTAACTTAATGACGTATGTAGTGGGTGATACGTGTCACGGCACCTGATTCTCCTTGCTGAATATTGCTCAATGCACTTCAACCTGCCGCAAGCAGCCCCAGTAACTTAGACTATACAGCCAATACACACGAAACTAGAGCGCAATTCCCGTTGATTCGCTCGTATTTCTCATGCTATGAATTGCCGCGAAGCCAGAGTACGATAAGATTACAGTGCCATGTGGAGATCGCTGTAGATTGTAACCGACGAAACGTTGATGATACTTCACTGACTGGCGATGAAAGATTTACGGTCGAGATCTGAACGCAGATGACGTTTATGTAGCACATGACATTGAGAATTGCCACGCACGTACCGGCAGCCAGCAACATAATCCTACCTTATAGTTANACGCTGCACTAACCCAGATATGTACGTATACACGGCAGTCACATCTGGGTCATCGTGTGAATAAAGTGCATGCCTGCATAGACACGTATATCATGCATGTGTATCAAGAGTACATAATAGAGATCTCTATTTAGTATTATGTACTCTTGATGTGTACGTATATACATATATATATATATATATATACAGATGTATATATATATAGCGTATAAGTGCGCGTGTGTGTGTATGTGTGCAAGAAAGAGAGCGAGTGGGGACGAAGAAAGGAGCGATAGTGAGAAAGGAAGATAGAGAGAGAGAGAGAACGAAGAGAGAGAGAGAGAGAGAGAGAGGAAGAGAGAGAGAGAGAGAGTATCAGAGAGAGAAAGAGGTAGAGAGAGAGAGAGGAGAGAGAGGGAGAGAGAGAGAGAGTAAGAGAGAGAGATATGAGAGAGAAAGAGGTAGAGAGAGAGAGAGAAGAGAGAGAGAGAGAGAGAGAGAGAGAGAGAGTAGAATAGAGAGAGAGAGAGAGAGAGAGAGAGAGAGAGAGAGAAGATGAGAAGAGAGAGAGAGAGAGAGAGAGAGAGAGCTAGAGAAACAGTGAGAAAGAGAAAGCGAGAAAAAGGGAAGGAAAACAAAGAGAGAGTGAGGTGTGTCAAACAGGAAGACATTAGAGTAGTACTGACCCCGATACTGCACGTTGCATTCTACAGCTCTGCTATCAGTTCATCATAAAAAATTATGATTTTTGATCTAGATTAACTAAATGCCGGTCAACGCGTGACAGCAGATACTATTTATTTTTATATATGCGATAGGGGGCCGTAATAAAACATTGCGCCGGCTTGTCTCTTCTCGCTCGCGGGCGTTAGCTGGGTGCAATTAACGCGGCAGCACGGTAAACAAGCAAAAAGCAAAGAGAAAACTCGCGCGTGCATGAGCGTGTTTATAAACGCTCTATCTATCTCTATCTCTCTCTTATCAAATAGTGATGACGTCACGATTACGCAGCACATTCGTCATATATCTACCGCGGAGTGGATGAATGGGTCACGTGTGGTATACCGGGGCTGGGCTTACTGGGCGGCTCTCGCCTCTTGCCCTTTGCTCGCTGTCTTGCGACCCGCGCTCTGCATCCTAACTCTCTCTCTCTCTCTTCACAGCACACACAGGGCACAACAGCATCCCCTTCTGCTCTCTCTCCTCTCCTCTGTCCTCTCTCTCTCCTCTCCTCTATTCCCTCTCTCTCTCTCTCTCTCTCATTCGCGGCTCCTTTCGCCTCTTCTCCTCTCTCTGCTCGCTCTCTCTCGCTCGGGCTTCCCTCTCGGGGGCTCTCCCTCTCTCGTCCTCTCTGGCTGCTTCCTCTCTCTTTCTTTCTAGGCTCTCTGCGCCTCCCTGCTGTCTCCTGCCAAGTTCTCAGGCCGGGGCAGCCGTCCTTTAATCTCGTACATAGATTCATCCACACTTTCGCGCGCACGCATTGTCTCGTCACGTTGCGGCTTTTCCGCGCACCCGGCCGGCCGACACAGCTGGCCTACTAACCGACATGGCAGCAAACGGGCGAAAATACCTCGACTGCCAAAGGCGTTCGCTCACGCCCGCCGTAGACTCCCACCGGCGTCGCTGAGCGACAGTCGTGATGAGTTCGCGGGGCGACGTCGGGGGAAGTCTAGCCGCAGTCATACTTCAATATAGCTGCTGTCATATGAACTATTCGGAACGTCAGCGACAATGCATTCCAGACCACGCGTAATTCCCGCGTACCCTGCACCGCCAGAACCCGCGCCCGCCGCGCCGCCGGGCTGCCAGGCGGCGATCTCCGCTCTCAGGGTAGACCGCCTCACCCTCAGAAAGAGAAAGTTAAGACAGATAGCGGAGGCGGGGCCGAGCGCGTTGTTTTGACTGCTAACCGTCTCACGTCGACGCTCTAATCTGTCTACACCGGAGCAATTAAAAACAACGACCGCCGACGACGATAATGACGATGGCAGCAGAGCAGCAGACGACGTGACACAGATCGTCTGTCGCGCTGTGACGTCACGGCAGACGATCGCTGGTCGTGTGATTTGTGATTGTGAAATTCTTCGCTTATACGCGCGCGTCTCGCCTGCGCGCTGGTTATTCCCGCGTGCTGTGGACGTTGGTGATGGTGTGATGATGATGATGATGATGATGATGATGATGACGATGGTGTGAGATGTTATTCGTGAGGACCAGAGAGTCGCTGTGAGGCGCGTGCGCGCACACACACGCACACACACACACACACACACACACACACACACACACACACACACAGATACACGCGCACGCAGTGCCGCTACATCTGGAATCATCTGGAATCCTAATCTACACAATTATTTCGATACATTTGCTTCCGGTACTTACGTGTACTAGCGCGTCCCTTCCTAGCACCTCGTTCGTCGCATGTATGGACGTTATGTAGTCACCACCAGGTGGCGCATTCATCGCTGCAGACATCGCCGACGTTAGATTAGCTGCCTCTGTCGCAGCGTCAGCGTCGGCGATGACGACAGCCGCGGCGCCGCTGGCGCTAGCGTCGCCGTCGATCACTTCGGCTGATGATCCCAGCTCGAGAACAGCGACAACGTCGTCGGCGCTGTCGCCGAGCTTCCTGTGCGATTCCACGGCCGTGTCGGATTCCGCTGTTGTTGTTGTTGTTGTTGTTGCTGCTGCTGCTGTTGTTGTTGCTGCTGTTGTTGTTGCCGCTGCTGCTGCCGTTGTTGTGATTGCTACAGCCTTTGTTGTAGTTGATGTTGGTGCTTCCCTCGTTGTCGTCGTCGTCGTCGTCGTCGTAGTCGTCGTCGGTGACGGCGACGGCGGTGACGTTGACGATGACATAACGATGCTGTTCATCTTCCGGTCAGCTTCCTTATCATCGGCGGAAAAGTAAGGCTTCACCTCTGCCGACTGGAAGGCACCAAGTCGATCACCGCGCCCTCTCGTGTCATCCTTGTTCTTTGAGAAGAGCTCTGTATGTTGCTTCCAGCGCTGAAACCTCTGGAATCTATCCAGACGCGCTGCAGGCGGAACCGGAAGTGCGACGACGGCGGTGACCAGGCACAGCAACCACGTGACGACGTGCGCGCGCATATCGACAGACGAAGTAAAGATGGAGGATGGGGAAGATTAAAGTAACTGCAGACGGGCGAAGACCGCGAAGGGTTCACAGCAGGGAAGGGATTCGAAGAGCACTCTCGCAAACTGACTCTAACTCCATCAGCACCCCAGCGAATAACGTGAACGCGGACGTGGAACGACGCTGGTGACAGTCTTCGTGGAAGTTCTCCCTTGATCTTGTGCGTGCAGCAGAAGTAGGGATCGTCTGCGTGCGTGCGTGCCGGCGTGCGTGCGTGCGTGAGTGCGTGAGTGCGTGAGTGCGTGAGTGCGTGAGTGCTTCAGCGTACGCACACGGCTGGTATGTCGGTCTCGTACTTCTGTCACTCTCTCTCTCTCTCTCACACACAGACACACGCGCGGATGCTACCAGTGGAAATGTCGTCGCTATCGCTCACGGATTCACTTTTGCTCTGTCGGCAGTCACGCTCTCGCGGGCAGCAGACGCCGCCCACCCAGGGGCGGGGCAAGCGTGTGCAGGTGCGAGACAACAGGTGAGTGTGTGTGTGCTGCTTCTAGCGGCAATCATGATGATGATGAGGGGGAGGGGAGGGGGAGGG
>NW_014582481.1:6667-7727 GCF_000485595.1 Priapulus caudatus
GTGAACAAGATGATCTGTTCGCGCTGCTGACTCACGGCAGACGACGATCGTGGTGTGTATTTGTGATCTGTGAATTTTCGCTTTCGCGCGCGTCTCGTCCTGCGCGCTGGGTATATTCCCGGGCTTGATGGCCTTGATATCGGTGTGATGATGATGTGGATGATGGATGATGGATGATGATGCGTGTTGAGTGTTATTCGTGGGACAGAGAGTCGCCTTGTGAGGCGCTGTGCGGAACACACGGCACAGCACACACGCGGCACCACGCGCGCACACGCACACACGCGCGGATGTGCACCCTGCGCTGCGCACACACGCACACACGCAACCACGCACACACACACACACCGAGCGCACACGCACACAGCGGGTTGCACTACACACCGCGCTTCGACACCACACGCAACACGCCGCACGCACCACAAACACACACACGCGACACACGCGCGACACAACGACACTACGCGCGCGGGCCAGCACACGACACACACACACCACACACACACCCACACACACACACACACACCACACACCACACACACACACACACACACACACAATTATGATATTATTATATATATATATTATACATACCCCTTACATATTATATATGCATATTTTATACCCCCCCCACACACACACACACACGCATGCACACACACTCTTGGATCCGTCCGAAGAGTCGGACGTGACGTAGACGGAGGCCGGATTGGCACAATGTCAGAGATCGAGTTCCTTCAGAACGAATTCCGCATCCAAATATTTATTAGAATTCACAAGGCGCACATAGCACGCTATATAATGTGATGTAATCATAATAACATTGCAAATATAACGTAACCCAGTCAGCACCATGAAGCCATGATTTGATACAGAGATAAAGATATAGGTGTGCGAGAGGTTTCTTGGCAAATAATAGCCTAATAACTATAATCAGCAATAGTTACAGATTCGCACCCAGGCAGCTTCGAGAGATATAGATATATAGATAGATAGATAGATAGAGAGAGAGAGAGAGAGAGAGAGAGAGAGAGAGAGAGAGAGAGATAGAGAGAGATAG
>NW_014582481.1:8369-8773 GCF_000485595.1 Priapulus caudatus
GTGTGTGTGTGTGTGTGTGTGTGGGTGTGTGTGTGTGTGTGTGTGTGTGTGATTGCGTGTGTGTGCGTGTGTGTATGCGTGTGTGCGTGTGTGTCTGCGCATGTATGTATGTGTTTGTGTGTGTGTGCGCGCGTGTGTCTCTGCGCATGTATGCGTGTGTTTGTGTGCGTGTGCGTGCATGTGTTCGCGCGCGCTCGTGTGTGTGTACATGTGTGTGCGTGTGTGTGTATATGTGTGTGTGTGTGGGGGGGGGGGTGCGTGTGTATGGAGTTGGAGTGTATAGGAACACGTTGTGCTGTTGATGTTATTACTCGCTTACCAAATATTTTTACTCTATCCCCTGCATGTCACATATCAGGAAAATACGATATCCGTATGTGCGTGTGTGTATGTACGTGTGTGTC
>NW_014582481.1:10229-11422 GCF_000485595.1 Priapulus caudatus
TATATATATATATATATATATATATATATATATATATATATATAAATAAATGTATGTATGTGTATATATATATATAATATCTGATTAAATACGACACATTCATAAATTTATTCTGCGCAGCAACACAAGATGCGAGCGTCATGACTGATCAAAATATCTAAAACGAAAGATCGCCACTTGTAAATGTTTGTTCTGATACACGATCGGTAGATGTTTCTGACGTGTTTCTGACGTGTTTCTGACGTGTTTCTGACGTGTTTATGACGTATTTCTTCGTAAGAAAAACACTTATTACCAATTATTATAAAATATAACAACACTATAATTGCAATTCATTGTGTAATTGTGTTTTTTTTTATCTTGGTTTTTAAGTTAAGAGAATGTCTAGGATCTCATAGTGTTAAGAGGAAATTTGCGAGGATTTTTCGTTTTCGTAACTTTACGATGTTTTTGTCAAAGATCTATGAATCAAAGTTTATGTTAAAGCTAATGCTAAGACTAATTCTGTTTCTGACCCCGGACCTCCCCGAACACTACGTATAAGAAACTCGTAACTTTGCCACAGTCCTGTCAACGGTCTATGAGATAAGGTTAACGTTAAGACTAATGTTAGGACTTATTTTGTTTGTGACAACGGCGCCCAGAGTTAGTGATAATAATTGCTCCAGCCTTTAGTGACAAATTTTATAGCCATTCGCGCGCCACGATATTGTAGAAAGGAGAACGCGAGAAAGAGAGAAGAAGAAAAGTACGTGGAAGCGAAGAAGAGGAGCAGAGAAAAGAGAGTCAGAGTGGGAGAGAGAGAGAGATGATGAAAAAGAAAGAGATGAGAGAGAGAGCAAGTCTGAAAGATGGAGAAGAAAAGAGAGAGAGAGAGAGTGATTTTTTTTTGTGTTCTGAGAGGAAGACGAGTGAGAGAGGATGAGAGAAGTGAGTAGAGAGGAGCAGATAGAGAAGATGAGATGAGAGAGAGAGAGAGGAGAAGAGAGAGAAGAGAGAGAGAGAGAGAGAGAGAGAGAGAGAGAGAGGAGGGAGAGCGAAGAGAGAGAGAGAGAGATGAGAGAGAGAGAGGAAGGAGAGATGAGAGAGAGGGAGAGAGAGAGAGAGAGAGAGAGTGAAGAGAACTCTGGCGCTTTCCGCCTCATTCCTTTTTCGCTCTCTCAGGCAATATTCATGGCCTTTCCCTTCTCATC
>NW_014582482.1:0-7725 GCF_000485595.1 Priapulus caudatus
CGCGAGTCCGCCTGACACGCTTGAGTAGCGAGGAACCCACGGGTTATTGCATCGCCAGGTTCGGTATTTGTCCCGCTCTCTCTCCTCATCTCCTCTGCTGTCTCCAAATACTACCGTGGTTTTGCCCCCTGGGTAAGGTATCGTACAGTTGTGGTTTCCACCTGCATCGTCGTGTCTCACTCACGTTTGCTGCTGTGCTTCTTTTCACTCTTAATCGCTTAGGCTACTGCCCTCATTTCAATCTCATCGACCATCGCAGCCCTCACTCTCATCTGGCGTAGTTCGCGATCTTCACTCATCTCTTGCTCTCTCCTGGATCATTCATTCCACATTATTTAGCACTGATTTCCACGCCAGTCTCTTGTTCCTACTTGCGTCACGGTCTTTCGCTCCAGCTCAGTCTTAATGCTCATCCTCATACTGACATTTCGCCTTGTGTATCTCCCTTTCTGCGCGTGAGGACAACGCACGGGTGGGTTGGCGCTCTCTATTCGTGGTCGTGTTTCTCACCATCTTTTCATAGACTGGTCTGCTCTATTCATTTTTCCTCGCTATTCATAATACAAGTATCTTTTAACTTTCGTCCGACTTTTCATGGGGGTGTTGGACTCGCACGCCGTTGTTTTCTCCGTGCTCGTATTTTCGCGGCTGGATCTGTTTCTTTCTGGGCGGAGTCTGACGTCTTTTCGATTGGTGCAGCGTCGTTATACTGGTCGCTGGCTCGACTGCCATTGCGTCGTCTTAATTTGTTGTTCTCGTTTTTTTTTTTTATGCTTATACCGGTGCTCCAGTTTTTTTACCTTGTATGATCTTACACGTCGCTTTTTTGCTGCACGCTGATGCTGGCTGATGGACGTCAGGCGTATAGCGGGTTTTCGAGTGTGCGCCTCTTGTGAGGCTTGAATGGTGCCCGAGTTTTTTCCCGGCCCTCGTCGAGCCAATAACTGGCCCGCACTTGGCCTGTTTCTCATTGCCGCCCTGACATGCACCGCCCCCATACAACGCATAATCGTTTTCCTCTGGGGGTACTTGGACTCGCCTGCTCGCGTGGTCGTCCGCCCTGTTTTATGTTTGCGTCTTTTAGTAGAGCCCCTTAACTTTTGAAACGCTGCTTAACTGAGATATGGCGCCGCAATATACGCCTTAATGCAGCCCGTTAGGTGCCTCACCTAGTGTGACTAATTGTCTTGTGTTCTACCAGAGTGCGGCGGAGTATTTCACTGACTTGGGATATTCTGTACTCTATTGATCTCTTTGCTGCTGTCATTTATGATTGTGATAATATTTTTCTATATGTTTTTAATACTAATTATAATCTTAGGTCTCGGGGTCTCGGTTGTAAAGCTCTAAGTACGTCGTTGAAAGCACCTACTGTCGTGTGCGGTCGCTCATTTGCAATTATATAGTTGACTTAGATCATGTGTAGTAGAGTGTATTATGCATTATACTTTAGAATGAATAGTAGTATACTCGATCAATCCGAATGTTTCTATTGCATGGACTGGCCGCCTCAGGATTGGGCGTCGCTGGGTTATTCTGGTTTTCCTTTATTTTGTTTTCCTTTGCATTCTCTCCTGGTATTCTCCACCGCCATTAGTCATTTCCTCTTGTTCATTTCTGCCTACGATACTTGAATTAGTCCAGGTCCAGCCCGTTTTTAATGTGTGGTATAAAGTCCGGGCTAAGCTCCACGCCACTCCCGAGATGAGAGAAACGAGCGATAATACAAATATACTGCTTGATCACAAATTATAATAGTTATTATTAGACAAATAAATTACATAGAATCACCCTAATGAAAAGATATTAGCATATAATCATGATAGGTATATCAAGATCTATGAGACAGGATGTAAGTATATTTTCATAGATTATCAATTTAAGTACAACAATATAGGTAAACCTAAGTTATTATTATATATAATAGACCTCAAGGGCGTCGAGAATCTGCATTCGTCAGTGAAGTATGTGATTAAAAGATACGAATGATGAGTCGCCCCAATTACGATGGAAACTTTGGATTAAACACTGTTATTCTAAAAATAATTCAAACACGACAGAGAAGCTCCCGGCATAATTTACACGCACCGCTGATTTCGGGTAAGAATTTTACGTCTTTTTACTATAGTTACGAACCCGTTACCCGCATAATACTTGTTATTAAAATCTAAAATTTAAAAAAAACCAGTTTTTATGAGATAATGATAAATAGTGGATACAATAGTGGCCCCATTTAACTACTTTTATATTACCTTTACTACAAGTTCCGTATTATAATTTGGTGATTGCCAAGTAATCTGAACCATGTCTTGGTACATTTTGTGGCATATCAGCTAAAATTAAATCACAAACACAATCATAAAATTTATTGAACACGGATTGGCGGCTATATTGTGATTCCCGAGCTCCCAACTTAAAATAGCTAGCATGGTCAGGTGTATATCCCGATGGGAAGGCAGTGTAGTTTAATAAATTTAAGAAAATGACATGCTAGACATGACAAGAGGCCATCTCAACATCGAAAATGCGTTCTTACAACATTAATAATATAAACGACTTATTTATTCCCTGCAAACTTTTGCCCTATTAAGATTATTCATAGGGATTATTAACTAAGCAAGGAACGAGAATACACGAAAAAATTTTTTACGTACTCATAGTCCGTGTATCAAAGCCTATCTACCAATTTATTAATTCTTATTACATTCGTGAAAAGGATCCATTCTAGCGAGAAGTCTGCTTAGAATAATTATACAACTCTAGGTTCGAGAAACATTTTAATTATGTTGTTAAGAAGCCAACCTGTGAATACCGACCCCTCAACAGCATTAAGAAGTGGAAGATTCTTGGCAGTAGCAAATGGAAATATTATAACAACAGCAATCATAATAAGGTCGACCATCACTGTTTGTAGCGACGGAGCACAAAATCGTATGAATCAGCAATTCGATATAACTAATACTAAGCTTCGTAGTTTGAATAAAATTGTAGATTCCTATCTCTCCAATAGCCTCGAACTCAATAACCCAAATTGACCCTTTCTGCCCCTTCATAACGCTCGACGTCTCCGCCGCTAGGCCTAACCACTCTGTAATCTTCTGTTCCATGTACTCCTCGCTGTGCCAGCTGTTTCGTTCGCGCGGATCAAGTGCGGAGTGCGGTACTTTGTGGTAGAAAGCTTAGCAAGCATTTCGCTAGTATTGTACTAAGCCGACAAAGGCTGTCGACGATGGTATTACTGTATTTACTGTAAGCAAACATCACATCAGTTTTGTATGCATCAGGGTTCATTGGGCGCTATTAAACTGACTCATAGCGTCCTTAATTGATTTAATGGAATCTTTGCCGCAATAACGTTGGAAGCTGTTGCGTCAATACTTGAAAAATGATTTTTCCGTAATTGAGACGATCGCTCTTGTAAGTTCATGCGTGACACTCGTGTGCAGGATCAGGTGAAAAATCCCTAATCAATATTCTCCCCCAAGCTCGGTCATAACGTATATGTCATAAGATACTCTCTCTCACGCGTCTCTTAGAGTATATATCCTTTTATATTTTTTTTTTTTTGTTTTTTTTTTTTTTTTTTTTTTTTTTGCTGGTATGAAACTACCAATTGCACATTACCTCGTCTCGACTTTCAAGGATCTCTATTTTATAAATAGCCCAGCTTGTACTATCCAGGGGCGACAAGACATGTATAATAATATATTATTACATATTATATAGTATATAGTATTTTATAATATCAAATATAATATGTCTATCTTCTAAACTAGCAAGACGTTTTGACTAGTCTTAAAATTGATTGTTGTATGTTAAAATTTATGTACTACAATTGCTACAACATGATTTGTGGTGCGTGTAACTCACGTACGATTGGCTACTCCAATCGGTCGACCTTCCAGGACGCGTATGATGCATAGGTAACCAGGCACTGATTAGGTCCGAGACCACGGACATCCAAATCTCGGCGTTAGCAACATGCTAGACCAAGTTCTATCTCTGTAACGGTTTCAAATGAATTATCAGGTCGACATCGGGACTTTTAGCTAAGGTTTGGCGGATTTTAATGCGAACTTTTTTAAGTTAGTTCATGATTCCTCGCAGACTTCCGATTTCTTGTTATCGGATCATTCTCGTCGCGTGATGAGCGCTCTTCGTGTCATTTCTATTGTCATATCACCTATTATTAGACCGGCTACGCACTGCCCCGTTGTATATAATATATATATATTATATATATATATATATATATATATATCATTATATATTATAATGGTATTTTGGTATATATATATAATATATATTTTAAAAATTTAAAAATTTAATTTAGTTTATCTTATAATTTAAAATATTAATATAAATTTGATTTTGTAATAATTATTAATTCATTATTTATTATTTTAAAATAAGATTTAAAATAAATAAAATTATTTATTTATTTATATTTTATAATTTTTTATTTAATAATAAAAATTAATATGAAATAATCTAAAAATTATATCTTTAGTTATTTAAATATATTTAATTATTATATAAATTTTATATTTTTATAATATAGACATAATAATTATTAAATGATATATGTTGTTGATGAGAATTTGATACTATATTATATTTAACTTTTATAATATAATTAAAGATTAATAGATAATATAAATTTAATAATTAAATAGATGGGTGAGTTAAATATATGTATGATGAGTTAGGTGGTGGATAGGAAATTTCACACAGTTAAGGAGAGTAAAGGAGAGTGGTATTATTTAGGTTATATATGAATATGAATGGGTGTATAGGTTTGAAAATAGGAGTGTGAAATATTGAAAATTTAGTGAAAAGTGTATATGTAAAGACTTAGAAAAGAAGCGAAATTTAAATTAGAGAAAAATGGATTTTTGGAAGGATGTTAAATAATTATCTTGGTGAATGAATTTTTATCCCCCCTACATTGTAGTGTGGTATTTGTAGATAGTAATTCAGAGAAGGTATTGTCGGAGGTATGTTGTTATTGTGGTGAAGAAAATGGGTTAGATGAAAAGATTCAATAAAAAAAGATTGCAAGTTAAATTTAAATGGAAATGATTAAAATGGATGACTGGAATTAAGTCAAGGGAAATTTTAATGGCACTATAAATTTGGATAAGAGTATTAGTTGTCAGATTCTTGATAGAAATTTATATTGTGAAAAAAGAGTTAGTTAAAGAAAAAATCAATTATGAAGTATTTTCATAATAATCTTATTTTATTTGTAAAGAAAACGTTGTTAAATTGAATAGGATGAAATTATAAATGATAAAAAAATAGTTTTATAAATAGTGAGCATTATATTACAACATAATTTGACAGAGTGAGAACAACAAGAGGTAGAGACAGTAGCACAGTGGGACGATTAGAAAATCCGACCAGGGCGAATGAATTGATGCGTGTTCAGAATGGTCCGGCGGGAGCGACTACTACATAATCGCCGCACAGGAACATTAAAAAAATTTTAGGCCAAAAGCTGGAAGGCCATAATACAAATGTTCTTGTTTTGTTCTGGGGGCGCGCTCACCCGGACCGGCCGCGCCAAAAAGGGGCCGACACAAACATGTTGTATGACCTTTCCGAATTATTTTTTTTACATTTTTCGTATGTGCAGGCCCTGCGGCAACTGTAGCAGCGGCTAATAAGTACTAGAGCTATGCACACCTGCGTACGTGCCATGTTGGCTGGCGGCACTGATTGAAGTAAGGGCGGGGAGGGGCGAAGTGCATTATCGATTGTTTCACTTTCAGCCTGCGTGCGGCCAGGCGTGCATGTTACATTATTTACATATGTAGGGGGTGGCGCGGCCGCGCCGCAGCTGGTATGAGAGCGCGACCAGCAAAACTTTCCTGGATCGCTGGATTCAAAAACTTGACAGCACAACTTTGCTGGAATCTGGAAATGCGCTATAATAATTTAGATATTAAATCAACTTATTATGGATCTGACCAGATTAAAACTTAATTTTCCTTTCCAAAGACTAGTATCGTGGCTAAGAAGATATTTGTTTATTTTTTTATTTCTTAATTCAAGTTCCTTTATTTGTAATATCTTTATTTCCACATTACGTGTATGTGCTGCGTGCGGTGCGTGTGCGTGCGTGCGTGATCTGGAAATAAAATCATGCACAATTTATCTGATAAACAGCAAGTTGTTAAAAAGTATTTTATATGTATATTGTTATCACTGTAGCAATGTAGCATTATATAAATGTGTAGGCAAAACATAAAAGGTATCTCCACACAAGCACAAACCCTGAGGCACGTCAGACACCACTTGGGCTGAATATTGTAAAAAACCCCCCGCTCAAAAAAAAGCCAACCACACTTTTACAGGCCTGGGTCGGGTGAGGGCAAACGAAAAATATTGATTTAATTGTGGCCCTGATATTTTGTTATTCTCTACTAGCAGCTATCTACACTTTATTCTAGATGGAAATCAATGGTCAATTTAATCAAATATAGACTAAAACATATTCAAAAATTCGCAAGCCAAAGTTCATGCGAGTATCACAAATTCTCTTCATTTTGCAGTAATGTTCGATTTTCTAGGTCGATGCTGTTAAACGCTCAGGCTAAATTCCGGATAAATACTTGCATCGCCGACCAATGCAGCGATCGCGGTAATTTAAATAAGTGATAAACTTTATAGAATAATGGGGCGGTCTTCAGAGAACCCGCTGATCTTTGATGTTTTTGATCGTTGATTTTTGATCTTTGATTGATTTTGATTGATTTTTGAGATTGATGAGTTTCGGACTTGTTCGCGATGTTTACTTAGCGCATCCAGTGTATCCGAAACCGAAGTAAAGAAATATAATTTTTTAAGAATACCTAGAATGCCACATCACGCAAATGTGCACCATCGCCCGCCCCCCGCTGATATAAAACGTCCCCATTATCCGCGAGTCATTCCCTTTGGCTATGACAGAAATCCTGGACCAGTGCCTACTGAAGCCAGGACGGGCAGTACTCTGCTCAGAGGTCACTGGTCCTGCTGACGCAGTTGCCTCCAATTTATGGCAGTTTTTCACCCTATTTTTCGATAAACAAGCATGACTATTGTTTATTAAAGAGGACTGCCTATTCCCAGGCATTAAATGAGGTAACTATACTACAAAACCTCGTTCATGCTTACACACATTATTACCAAGAGCTAATTAAACACCCACAGGTATTTATTAGCTCTTGATATTATTAGAGAAGATGATATATTGCTATTACAGGCTAGCAACTGACTGGACTATGATCTGTGATGATTTATTACGAATTAAAACACCTCGCCCTATCTTTAAAATATGTAAAAAGGCGTTTACCATATTGGTAGAATTCATCCATGTAAAGCATGCCTAGTGATGATGTGGCGGAGTGTATTGTGATGCCGATTTCAGTTTTTGTTTCTTAATAACCATTTCTCAAACATACATGAGGTACTGTTGTACAGGCGCCAACATAATTTTTATCGCATATTCTGCTATATTTATGCTTGTCAATTATTGACATGGTGTGATTGTGTGAATGTATTCAAAATGAGGTACATGCTTTAAATTTTAAAGCGTGTTTACAAATATATTTTTCTACCTCGTTATTCCTAAAGCAATATCTGCAATTCACTTAGAAACTGCGATAGTCTCTGTCAGTTCCATTGTAATTAATTACAGATAACTAGTTAAGGAAGCTGAAAAACGGGTCTTTCTTTCTT
>NW_014582483.1:0-479 GCF_000485595.1 Priapulus caudatus
CTCTCTCTCTCTCTCTCTCTGTCTCTCACCCCTGCTCACGCTCTCTCTCTCTCGCTATCCTCTCCCCCCATCTCTCGCTATCCCTCTCTCCCGTAGAACGACGACAGCACCACCTACCGTTGCGAACATAGATGTTATCGCCTGCGCTGACGCCCCAGACGATGCTATGTCCGACATCGATCTGCTTCAAGCCTCCAGCTACCTGCAGCCATTCCGATCCTGTAGTGGCGGCGTCATTCTATAAAAACAGGGCAAGAGTCATTCATTGCAAAGACGATGTGAACGCTACCACGACGTATAGCCAAACTCTCACATAGCTGTCGTGCGCATGTTCTTATATATATATATATTTATATAATAATAATATATATATATATACATATATATATATATACGCACGCACACACGCACACACACACACACGCACACACACACACACGCACACACACACACACGCACACGCACACGCGCGCGCACAC
>NW_014582483.1:1964-2395 GCF_000485595.1 Priapulus caudatus
ACAAGTAACCGCAGTTGACGCAAGACACACCACTGCTTCGAGATGTATAGAATACGCGGGGTGTCTCTAACGCATTCCAAAATTTAAAATCGTGTTTGAAGCTTGTTTTTCTCACGATCTTACTTTAATACCCCGGACAGACTGCAAATTTGATATGGTATTAAACTGGTGCGGGACAGGCGCGCCCCCAAATTTTTGCAGTGTGCACACGATATCCGCTCCAAATACGCGCTGCACCGCTCCAATTTGGCCCCGCAAATGAAGAAGGGCCAACGCTCTGAGAGCTATCTAGAGATGAGATGCACTTGCGGCTATTTTACTTCTTCAATTTACGAACTCTTGATGACCTTCTCCATCGAGTGTGTGGACGCGGAGAAATGTAGGCACTCTGTGACATAGCTACACGTCAACATGATTCGTCTGAAACCCTG
>NW_014582483.1:6833-7724 GCF_000485595.1 Priapulus caudatus
TGTGCGCGCGCGCGTGCGTGTGTATGTGTGTGTGTGTGTGTGTGTGTGTGTGTGTGTGCATATGTGCGCGTACGTGCGTGCGCATTCATGAGCGCCTGCGCGCGTCCGTGTATGCATGTTTACTCGCTTGTATAGGCGTACCATATAATATACTTTTCCACGAAAATATCTTATGACGGAGAAGGCGATACGTTCAGCATTCACTGTCCTGGAAGGACTTGGCGCGTTCATATATAATTACTGAAACTGATATCAGCTTCTGCATTATCTGTGCTAACAGCACCTACTCATTGTTAGGTCCTGCTAGGTTAACGGCAGGTTAACTTCATGTGTATTCTGTACACAAGTAACCGCAGTTGACGCAAGACACACCACTGCTTCGAGATGTATAGAATACGCGGGGTGTCTCTAACGCATTTCACCAGTTTAATACCATATCAAATTTGCAGTCTGTCCGGGGTATTAAAGTAAGATCGTGAGAAAAACAAGCTTCAAACACGATTTTAAATTTTGGGTGCCTACATTTCTCCGCGTCCACACACTCGATGGAGAAGGTCATCAAGAGTTCGTAAATTGAAGAAGGAAAATAGCCGCAAGTGCATCCTATCTCTAGATAGCTCTCAGAGCGTTGGCCCTTCTTCATTTGCGGGGCCAAATTGGAGCGGTGCAGCGCGTATTTGGAGCGGATATCGTGTGCACACTGCAAAAATTTGGGTACGCGCCTGTCCGGTCTGTGACATAGCTACACGTCAACATGATTCGTCTGAAAGGCGGACGCAAATCTGTCATCTCATCCATGTAGATTACTGAGATAAATAAAAAACCAGGGGCCCGTTGTCAGAAACAGAATTAGTCTTAACATTAGTCTTAACACTAACATTTTCTTCGTCG
>NW_014582484.1:4951-5292 GCF_000485595.1 Priapulus caudatus
TGCTGCTGCTGCTGCCGCTACTGCTGCTGTTGTTGTTGCTACTACTGCTGCTGCTGCTGCCGCTACTGCTGCTGTTGTTGTTGCTACCGCTACCGCTGCCGCTGCTACTACTGCTGCTACTGCTGCTGTTGTTGTTGCTACTGCTGCTGCCGCTACTGCTGCTGTTGGCTAAATTCCAGCTTGCCTGAATATATCGATCTATTTCGTACGTATGTTTTTCCGTATCTTTTAGGGCGTCCTCACTCTCTCTATCTCTTTTCCTCTCTCTCTCTCTCTCTCTCTCTCTCTCTCTCTCTCTCTCTCTCTCTCTCTCTCTCTCCTTCTCTCAACTCTTTTTCTCA
>NW_014582484.1:6768-7927 GCF_000485595.1 Priapulus caudatus
TCTCTCTCTCTCTCTCTCTCTCTCTCTCTCTCTCTCTCTCTCTCTCTCTCTCTCTCTCTCTCTCTCTCTCTCTCTCTCTCTCTCTCTCTCTCTCTCTCTCCTTCTCTCTCCTTCTCTCTCCCCATCTCTATCTCTATCTTTCTCTCTCGGTGGCTTCGTCCTTGAACTTGCATCCGCTGCCCGCAGGTAACCACGACAACGCGGCGGATCAATCAATCGATCGATGACAGCGCCGACTGAGGATGCTCTGGTGTCGCTTCTCGGAAGCACTCCCAAGGGAACGCTCCTGCCATGTGCGTCACAAGTGCACCTGGAAAGAGAGAGAGAGAGAGAGAGCAGTTAGTAGTGTTAGTGCAGTTAGCAGTTGGTAATACTTAATACGGTGTGTACTTAGTTGTAATGACGGTGCTGGCCGCGGTGGGGCGTGGCTGTCGCTATCTTCTCCATTAGCTAATGCGCGCGCGCGTGTGTGTGTGGAGGAGGAAGAAGATGCAGATGGGGGAAGATTAGGAGGAGGAGGAGGTGGAGGAGGAGGAGAAGGAGGAGAAGGAGTGGGAGGGGGAGTGGAAGGGGAGGGGAGGAACAACGACGACGACAGCAACAACAACAACAACAACGACAACGGCGATAACGACAGTGACGATGACGATGACGACGACGACACATTAATTAATGACGACGTCACATTAATCACCGCGTTGTCGACGCGTCACCTGGCGGCGCGAAGTAACGGTGCGACCTTGATCCATCAAACGACGCCGACAGCGCACGACGTGACGTCAGCGGTAGCGGAAAAAAACCCGCCGCGGCTCGCCAGCTATTTGTCATCCCGCCTTTCCAAGGTCACCCGCCTGCTCGCCTGTCCGCCCCGCGGCGTCCGCGTGCGTGCGTGCGTGCGTATGTGTGTGTGTGTGTGTGTGTGTGTGTGTGTGTGTGTGTGTGTGTGTGTGTGTGTGNAGGAGTGTATAATAATCCCTATTATACACTCCTGATATATATATATATATATATCCTGATATATATGAACTTATCTGTGTACAGTGGCGTACGTGAGGTAACATGCGTTATGCTATACGCCAGCTGGTAGTGCAAGATTAGAACATCGTCGATGTAGAATTATCAGCCGATACATTTCAGTACACGAACTCATATTGATTTA
>NW_014582485.1:0-2962 GCF_000485595.1 Priapulus caudatus
CTACTACTACTACTACTACTACTACTACTACTACTACTACTACTACTACTGCTGCTGCTGCTGCTGCTGCTGTTATAGCTGTAGTTGGCTGTGATTGCTGGCCGATCCTGCTGTATACACGTCACCTATTGTCCGACAGCTTACGTAACCAGCGGGTCGGGCAGACGAGGACACGGTCCGTCCGCTCCCGCCCTTCCATAACATCCCACCTCTCCCACCACTACACCTCTCCCATCTCTCCCACCACTACACCCTCCCACCACTACACCCTCCCACCACTACACCCCTCCCACCACTACACCCCTCCCACCACTACACCCCTCCCACCACTACACCCCTCCAACCACTANTACACCCTCCGACCTACTAACCCCCCCACCACTACACCCTCCCACCACCTACACCCTCCCACCACCTACACCCTCCCACCACTACACCTCTCCCCATCTCTCCCACCACTACACCCTCCCACCACTACACCCTCCCACCACTACACCCCTACATCCCACCTCTCCCCCCACTACACCCCTCTCACCACTACACCCATCCCACCACTACACTCCCCCCATCCCACCTCTACCACCGCTACACCTCTCCCAGCCCTCCCACCACTACACCTCTCCCCGCCTTCCCGCCCACTCCCGCCCTTCCTGTCACTACACCCCACTCCTCCCGCCCCTACCACCACTACACCTCACCCCTCACACTTAATTCACACCGACATCTCCAGGGCCCAGCTGGCGTCGTCATGGCGACGGTAAAGCAACCATAACATGCCGCAAATAGCAGACGATGTTCAGAACATAGTTTGAGACAGTGGTGAGACAGTGGTGAAGCAGTGGTGAGACAGTGGTGAGACAGTGGTCAGACAGTGGTCAGACAGTGGTGAGACAGTGGTGAGACAGTGGTCAGACAGTCCTGGTGGCCTGCCTGCCTGCCTGACCGCCTGTCTTCCTACCTGCCTACCTCCCTGCCTACCTACCTGTCTGTCCCCAATACGTAATTGAAATCTCACTCCCATGACGATGGCCCACAAAGAGCTTTCTTTTTCTTCGTGTCGACGGCCGTAAGATTGCGTGAGAAAAAAACCGAGCGCACGCGTGTGTCCGCAGAGTAACAAAGAGTTACGTCTGCAAGGCTCGGCCACGCTTGCCCGCCTTGCTGGGTCTATGACATCTCAAGGTAACGGACAACTTTTATTATTACGCAACGCCAAAGAATGCAGGAGAAATCCTTCGGCGGCGCATGCGCGCGAGCGTCTTTGTTCGCACCGCAAACCGCGGCCATGTAGAAACGTGACAGGGTTCCCCCTCTCTCACGTAACCCCGGGTAACGGTGTGCCGCTCCCATATAGATGGCGCTAGCATCGTCGCGAGGTCGATGTCCCCGTAACGATGGCATGAGGTTTTCCTTCTAATAAATTATCCATATTTATCTCTCTGTCTCTCTCTCTCTCTCTCTCTCTCTATCATATATATACTATTTATATATATCTTGCTCTCTCCCCTCTCTCTCTTTCTCTCTCTCTCTCTCTATACTTATATATATATATTATATAGTTAATATATATATATTTCTATAATATATATATATAGAGAGTAGAGACGAGAATGAAGAGAGGAGAGTAGCAGAGAGAGTTGACGAGAGAGATCCACTAGCACAAAGGTTGGTCAAGAGGGGTTCGTGAACTGGCCTTTGGTGCAGAATCGCGGCGCCGTGCCAGCGGTGTTCTGTGTGAGTTCTTAGGGTGGTTGACGCTGGACGCCGATTGACGTAACAATAGATACCCAACCGAACTTTCGACTGGCTGAAGGAGGGGAAAGGGATAGAGAGGAGGGGGAGAGACGATAGATAGATAGAGAGAGAGACAGCGAAAAGCGAGAGAGAGGATCGAGAGAGAGAGATAGAGAGAGATGAGAGAGAGAAGAGAGAGAGATCTTAGACTTAGAGAAGATGAGAGAGAGAGAGAGAGAGATGAGAGAGCCATTTAGAGAGAGCGGAGAGAGAGAGAGAGAGGAGAGAGAGAGAGAGAGACGAGAGAGACGAGAGAGAGAGAACGACGAGCGTGGACGTGGGAGGTTGTGGGTTATGGTGTTTGTCAAGTGAGTTACATGGAATCACCCGCGAATGCGTGGCTCACCGCCTTCTATGCACACACACACACGCGCCACACACACACACACCACCACACACACACACGACACACACAACAACACACACACACACACACACACACACACACACACACACACACACACACACACACACACACACACGCACGTATATACACACACACGCACGCACGTATATACACGCGCACGCACGCACGTATATACACACACACGCACGCACGTATATACACGCGCAAGCACGCACACACGCACGCACGCTCTAGCTTGTGACACTCTGGACTCTCAATGCTTCAAATATCGCAGTTCAAATTGTGAATCCGTTTTCGTTTAAGATAAAGTAAACTTTTAATATTTTCGCTCTACGAATTAATAATAACGTGATAGTAAATACGTAATTAGCTAATCAATTTATCAATTAACGTGATAGTAAATACGTAATTAGCTAATCAATTTATCAATTAATTGCTTCGTAGAGCCTTGGAGGCGCACCCGACGATCCATGACGAACTACCGCACCGCATCCTGACCGGATCTGTGCAGGTGCGACCGGATGTCCGGCGGTTCACGCCGACAGGTGTCGTATTTGAAGGCGGACTGCACGAGGAGGTTGACGTAGTCATCATGGCCACCGGTAGGTGGCGCGCATGCGGTCGGCACGGCGGTTGCTAACTGTGATTTAGACAGAATTACAGGCAAGGGGAGAGATAGCGAGGGAGAGAGAGAGAGAGAAGAAAGAGAGAGAAAGAGAGAGAAGAGAGAGAGAGGAGAGAAGAAGAGAGAGAGAAGAGAGAGAGAGAGAAGAGAGAGAGAAAGAAGAGAGAGAGAGAGAG
>NW_014582485.1:7294-8303 GCF_000485595.1 Priapulus caudatus
GTCTATCTCGCCCTCCTTCCTCTCTCTCTCTCTCTCTCTCTCTCTCTCTCTCTCTTTCTCCCTATCTTGTTTCTTACTCGCTCTCTTACTCTGCATATCACTGTACATATAAATAGGTTTACACAGACGCACCTCTTGTAATGATTCTAATCAATAAAAAACATTTAATCAGTTCATAATTAACATCTCTTTATAATTTTGTTATCAATATAAGAAACACATACATAAAAACATCGCGTTCCATATTTGATATGGATTTAGTACTGCTCTACTGTGATATGCATCTATGCGTGCCATCCAAGACTCGCATGCATTGCTATTGCAGCAATATCATACATGTATATATAAATTATCTCAATTTTACTCTCTTTCCCCGTCTCTCTCTCTCTCTCTCTCTCTCTCTCTCTCTACTCGTCTCTCGTCTACTCTNCTCTCTCTCTCTCTCTCTCTCTCTTTCTCTATCTCACTCTCCCGCTCCCTCCCTCTCTCTATCGCGCTCTCTCACTCCCCCCCTCTCTCCTCTCTCTCTCTCTCTCTCTCTCTCTCTCTCTCTCTCTCTCTCTCTCTCTCTCTCTCTCTTTCTCTATCTCACTCTCCCGCTCCCTCCCTCTCTCTATCGCGCTCTCTCACTCCCCCCATCTCTCTCTCTCGATACAGGCTACGACTACACTTTCCCGATGCTCGACAAACAGATACTGAACACAGAGGCGAACGGCGTGCGGCTTTACAAGTACACGTTCCCGCTCGACCTGAAGCACGCTACCCTGAGTATCATCGGGCTCGTGCAGCCCATCGGCGCCGTCATGCCTGTGTCCGAGATGCAGGCACGCTGGTTCTCCATGATCATGGCAGGTGAGAGGGAGCGAGAGGGAGCGAGAGGGAGAGAGAGGGAGGGCAGAGGGAGAGAGAGGGACGGCAGAGGGAGAGAGAGGGAGGGAGAGGGAGAGAGAGGGAGGGTGAGGGAGGGAGAGAAAAGGAGAAAGAGGGAGAAAGAGGGAGAAAGAGGGAG
>NW_014582485.1:10038-10348 GCF_000485595.1 Priapulus caudatus
TCTCTCTCTCTCTCTCTCTCTCTCTCTCTCTCTCTCTCTCTATATATATATATATATATATATATATATATATATATCCCTCTCTCTCCCTCTCTCGCAGTCTCTCTCTCTCTCTTTCTTTCTCCCGCAACCGGAAACCGTGTAGCACCGTTGTGTCGCCGTTACGGATGTACGCATAACGATGTGTATGTTCTCGTGTTTAGAGAAGTGTAGAAGAAACGCTTCTATTACATCTCTGCTGTCAGCTTCTCTCGACTTGTACTCTTCCCTCGTCGCTTCCTTCTCTCTCTCTCTCTCTCTCTCTCTCTCT
>NW_014582486.1:0-7719 GCF_000485595.1 Priapulus caudatus
CTCTCGCTTTCGGCAAAGGAGAAAGACAGGTCTCCAGCCGTTACATGTGCTCACTCGATTTAATGCGGTCGCGGAAAATTACGCGTAGGACGGATGGATGCGATGTCGTCTGTCTTTTCAGTTTTTTTTCGGTTAATTTCGCGGCGTTTTGCTGTGAGTGTTTTTTCACATATATGGTTGTTGCCGTTTAATTACACTTGCCCGTAAACACACGTCTCTACGAGAGACAGATGCAGAGAGAGCGAGCAAAAACGGGAGAGAGAGAGAGAGGGGGGGGAGAGAGAGGGCGAAGTGAGAGAGAGTGAGAGAGAGAGAGAGAGCCGCGAGAGAGAGCTGCCGCGAGTAGGAAGAAAGGGGAGAAATAGGAGGGGGGTAGTCTAGAGAGGAGAGAGAGAAGAGGGAGCGAGACGGAAGGAGATGAGAAGAGTGTAAAGAGAGGGAGGCGAGGGGAGGGAGAGAGAGAGAAGAGTGAGGGGAGGGCTAACGCAACGCGCGCGCGCGACAGAGAGAACAGAGAGAGAGAACAGAGAATGGGACGAGAGAGAGCAGAGAGACAGAGGTCCGAGAGTGAGAGAGCGGAGAGAAGGAAGATGAAAACGGAAAGAAGCGAGAGAGAAGCAAGCCGAACAGAGAGAGAGGCCAGAGAGAGAGAGACGCGCGCGCCGGGAAGAGAGAAGAGTGAAGCACGCAGAGGGAGAGAGCCGATGAGGAGAGAGCGCTTTAGAGAGAGAGAGAGAGAGAGAGAGAGAGAGACGGAGAGGAAGAGAGAGAGAGAGAGAGACGAGAGAGAGATAGCAGAGAGACGAGCGCGCGCCTACACTAGCGAGAGAGGAGAAGAGGAGAGCAGAAAGAAAGAGCAGAGAGAGACGAGCAGAGAGAGAGATGAGAGAGAAGATGAGAGCAGGAGAGGGGCGAGAAAAGTGAGAGACAGAGAAGAGAGAGAGAGGAGAGAGAGAGAGAGAGAGAGATGAGAGATGAGAGGTGACTCGTGTGAGGAGGCAGGCAGCTCGCGGCGCGTGCACACGCCACTTAATTAGATCCGTGTTCATCAGCGGACTCTCCGCCAATTACGTAATTAGCCATCCCAAAATATTACGCCCGGGCAATCGGTCACGGGAAGCTAGCGCTAGCCGCACCCATGCACGCACCCACCCAACGCACGATGCACCACGCACGCACACACGGCACGCACGCACGCACACACGCACGCCACCTACACTTTCGCTCGCTGTCTTTGTCTCGCGAGCTCACTTGATTTTAATAATAATATCTCCTGGCGTTGTCTCTCTCCTCTCTCTCTTCTCTTCTCTCTCTCTCTCTCTCTCTTTCTCTCTCTCTCTCTCTATTTCTCTTTTTCTTTCTCTCTCTCTCTCTCTCTCTCTAAACACTCAATCTCTCTCTCTCTCTCTCTCCCTCGCTCTCTCTCTCTCTCTCTCTCTCTTCCTCTCTCTCCTCCTCTCTCTCTCTCTTTCGCTCTCTCTCGCGTTCTGTTTCTCTGTCTCTCTTCTCTCTCTCTCTCCTCTCTCTCTTTCTCGTTCTCTCTCTATCTATCTATCTTTCTCTCTCTCTCTCGCTCGCTCTGTATCACCGCTCTTCTGCTCCATATTTCTCACCCCATGTCACTCTATCCCTCCCGCTTCTCTTTCTCCCTATATCACTCCCTCTCTCTCTTTCTCTCTCCTTCTTTTCCTCTCTCCCCTCCCTCCCCCCTCTTCGTTCCTCCCTTCCATGTCCCTCCCACCCAGCTCCTCATCGCTCTCTGCCCCCCTCTCCCGCTCTCTATTTCTTCCCCATTTCTCTTCCCTTCCTCTCTCTTTCGTACTCTGTCTCGTGAACGACCTAGTTTACTACTACTACTACTACGCTCCTGCCTGGAGGCTCACCCTTGCCTCAGCCGGTAATGCGACGTTAAATCAAACCTCATTGGAGCGTGAGGAATCCAAGAGGGAGATAGAGAGAGAGAGAGCGGCGGCGGCGGCAGGCGGTATACACACGACGATGAGTCTAATGTCATCTGTGCCGACCCGCGAGCGATCAACTATACACACGCACGCGCTCGCGATTCCCTCTAGATCTCTCTCTCTCTCTCTCTCTCTCTTTCCCCCTTCACTCTCTCTCTCTCTCTCATTCCCCTAAATTTGCCTTCTTGTTCGGCTGTTCGCCGATGTGCGCCTTGGAACTTTCTAGAGAGCTGTAGAGAGATACGGACAAGAGATGGAAAGAAAGCGGTAAATAGTAGTAATGGACAAGAATAAAGGAAGAGAGAGCAGAGGGGGGGATAAACGGAGAGGCAGGTAAAGAAGGAGAGATCAATGGAGATAGCTAATGATGTAAATACACTAAAGGGAGCTGAGAGAGAGATGAGAGAAGAGAGAAGAGGGGGGGGGGAGATAAACGGGAGGCAAGGATCGAAGGAGAGACAATAGAAGCTTATCGATGTAAATACCATCTAAGGTGAGCTTTGAGAGAGAGAGAGAGAGAGAGAGAGAGAGGAGAGAGAGAGAGAGAGAGAGGAGAGAGAGAGAGAGAGGGAGAGAGCGGAGAGATAGGCTGTGTGGACGTTTCTATTTGTATTTCTTTCGGCAGCTTATTTCCCAAGCTTCTTTTCTCCCAAGCCTTCATCAGCCTTTATTATATCGTATACCCGACCGCGTTCTGCGATTTCTTTGCTCGTGGCAAGGCGTTCTTTAATCTGCAGCAGGCACGTACGCCGTGATCTTACATCGAAACTAGCTTCGTTAAAGATGCCACAGTGCTGGGCACCGTGCTGCGCTAACACATCCGCGCAACTTATATACGCGCCTATTAGATAGATAGACACACGGGGTCGCAGCGGTGGCCGCGGCAGTAGCCGTCAGCAGGCAGTATACAGCAGCAAGTAGCAGCAGCAGCAGCAGCAGCAGCAGCAGCAGCAATAGCAAGTAAGCAGTAGCAGCAGCAGCAGCACCAGTCAGAAGTAGAGAAGCAGAGTAGAGGCAGCAGCAGCAGCAGCAGCAGCAATAGCAGTAGCAGTAGGCAGCAGCAGCAGCAGCACCATCAGTAGCAGCAGGCAGCCGCAAGGGCAGCAGCAAGCAGTATAGTCAGTATGCAGGCAGTAGCAGCAGCAGCAAATATCAGTAGGCATGAAGTCGCTCCAGGCAGCAGGCAGGAGTAGCAGCAGCAGCAGCAGCAGCAGGCAGTAGGCAGGCGCAGCAGCAGCGCCGCCGCAGCTAGCAGCAGCAGGCAGCAGCAGCAGCGAGGAGCGAGCAGTGCGTGTTCTAATTAGCTGTTATATAACCCAGCAGTCATTAGCGGGCGACATGTGGCGCGGCATTCTCGTTTGATCTTTCCTCGTAACGCCAACAGTAGCAAAAAGTTAAGGGTGGAGTGTCCATGATAACGTTAGCAGTAGCAAAGAGTTAAGGGTGACGTATCCCTCGTCACGTTAGCAGTAGCAAAGAGTTAAGGGTGGAGTGTCCATGGTAAAGTTAACAGTAGCAAAGAGTTAAGGGTGGAGTGTCCATGGTAAAGTTAACAGTAGCAAAGAGTTAAGGGTGGAGTTCGCAATGGTAAGTTAACAGTACAAAGAGTTAAGGGGGAGTGTCCATGGTAAAGTACCAGTAGCCAAGGGAGTTAAGGGTGCGAAGTGTTCCATGTAAGTTAAGCAGTAGGCAAAGAGTTTAAGCAGGTGCAGTGGTCTCATGTAAAGTTAACAGTAGCAAAGAGTTAAGGGTGGATCGCCCATGGTGACGATACCAGTAGCAAAGCTCATTGGAATTAGATTTTTTATTTTTTCGAAAATCGTTTGACGTTACGGGTTTGTCGTTGTTGCTGTTGTTGTTGTTGCTGTTGGTGCTGTTGTTGTTGTTGTTGTTGATGTTGCTGTTGTTGTTGTTGTTTCTGTTGTTGTTGTTGTTTTTGTTGTTATTGTTGTTGTTGCTGTTGTTGTTGTTGCTGTTGGTGCTGTTGTTGTTGTTGTTGTTGTTGTTGATGTTGCTGTTGTTGTTGTTGTTGTGTCTGTTGTTGTTGTTGTTGTTGTTGTTGTTGTTGTTGCTTTGAACTTTACGCGTGACGCCTCCTGGTGACCTGTGTGGTGGATATATTTAACCGTAACAAAGAATGGCGTATTTCCGCGTGAAGATAATAATCTCACAAATAATTCAACAACGGAATAGACGTAGAAGAATTGGGCTTCGCATGTGAGCGTGCGTGTGACTCATCGCTTTAGCATAACAAATCACCACGAGTTTGTTGCTATTAACAGCGTGGCAAATGAACAACAAAACTTGCTCCTGCATTTTTGAGATTCGCGCAAAATGTAATATAATGAAAATTCTGAAACAAAACATGTACGTGCATGTAAATTGTTCTAGACTGGCACCCCTATCTCGACGCGTACACAAAGGTAGCATAGTGTAGAGAAAGGGTACCAGTCAATGGCATCTCGCAAGTTTTAACCCTAGTGATGTTGACATGTGTAAAAAATGTTCAAATCTAATTTGAAATGCAGATCGGTGATGAAAAAAATAAATAAATATGTAGCAAAAATAAAGAATAAATTAAAATATGAAAAAATAATGAATATTGCAAAAATAACGATATAGCAGCGTTGTAAGACACGCTAGCATAATAATATACACGCTCGGTGTTATGCAAGGAGTACCGCTAAGTACCAGAACGGCCGGGAAAATATGAAAAAGTTGGTGAAAAACAAGTGAATTCTTACAGTTGTAACGAGTTAAGGGTGGTGTCCCCGAGCGACGATTGAGAGCAAAGAGTAACTGTTCGCGTTCCCTGGTCGCGTTAGATTAGAACGGATTTCTAAGTGACATCTCCTTGTGACGATTGGGAGCAAAGAGTTGAGGGCGGCGTACCGTCGTTCGTCGTCACACTCGTCCGTCTGTCTATCTCGCAAATATATCTTTAACCCATCGCTCCATCCATGGCAGATACCCCGTCCGGCAGCGCCTTATATATATTTATCTATATATATATATATAATATTATATAATATATATAATATCATAATATAAATATATAATATATATATATATATGATAATAATAATATAATGACGGATCGCGCTTTGCAACTTTCTTGTATAGGATGCGCGTACAGAAATACAGGCGAGCGAGTACATGTGTCGTATATAGACACGTACAGTGGCTCTCCACGCACCAGTTACGCATGCAAACACCCAGACATGTAACATATATCGTATACAGTAATATATACTGTCTCAATCTCTCTCTATCTTGCTCTCTCTTNGATACTGCTGCTGCTGCTGCTGCTGCTGATACTGCTGCTGCTGATACTGCTGCTGCTGATACTGCTGCTCCTGCTGCTCCTGCTGCTGCTGCTACTGATGCTGCCATCAATCAGCGGGCAGGTCATGTCGATAGCTAGGATTGAGTTACGGTTACGATAAGGGCAAGCGTTGCGTCGCTTCGCTACACCTGACGGCTCGCATCCACCACGATCTGTCGGCACAGCTACGTCGGCCAGGCATTCTCTCTCTCTCTCTCACTCGGCTCTCTCCCGTCGCTCTCCCTCTCCCCCCCCCCTCTCTCTCTCTTTTCTCTACTCTCCTCTCTCTCTCTCTCTCTCTCTCTCTCTCTCTCTACTTCTCTCTCTCTCTGTCCTCTCCCTCCCTCCTTCATTCTTTCTCTCTCGCGCGCTCTGTGTTCACTCTCTCTTCTCTCTCTTTCTTATATATTTTATATAATATCCCTGACTTTTTCAGATTACTTGTGTGGCTCTTTCTTTTGCTCTGCTCTTTCTATTTACTCCTTTTATCGCCCCGCTTCTAATCTGCCCCGCCGGCCACTATACGATCTCTCTTTCTTGCTGGTGTCTGCATGCAAGCCGCTGAGACCTGGAACGTCATCTCCCTCTCTCTGGGTCTCTCGCTCTATCTCTCCCTCTATCTTTTCTTCCCTTTCTACTGCTCCTCCCTCTACGCTCCCTCCCTCGTCCGCTCTCTCTCATCTCTCGTCTCTCTCTCTTCTGCCCTCTCTCTCTCTCATCCTCTCTCTACTCTCTCTCTCTCTCTCTCTCTCTCTCTCTCTCTTCTCCCTCTGTTTCTACCCTCTGCCTGTTTTTGTCATCCCAGCCGCCATAACCCCTATACATACCATCGCGCTCGCGCCCTCTCGGTGGTGCGCCAGTGCGGTGTGCCGTGCTGCGTGCTGCTAACAGCTTTTTCTTTGGGCCTGTCGATAATTTACCGTACTAATGCGAGTGCGTGTGGTGTAAAGCAGAGACTAGCAGCCAGTAGCCGTGAAGTCGCAGATGGTAGCGTATCACGCGGAGTACACTGTAAATCGCGCCGGCCTATTGTTGCATCAGCAGGCAGTAAGCATTCGTTTCATCTACTAGTTGCGCCAACGCACGCAGCAGCCTAGCGTGCTAGCCTACTTGCTGCAGCTGTACATCAGCGGCAGGCGCTTAGGGGAGACTCAGACGTTTAATTAATGGGACTTAGAGCGCAGTATGAGAGCGTCGAGACGGAGAGAGGCAGACGCGAGCAGCAGCAAGCAGCAGCCAGAGGAAGCACAGGGCGGCGCTAGTTGTAAACGAAGAGGGATCGGAGGTAATGTTGCGCGGTAGGGCGCCGAATTTCTATCGCTCTGCGTCTGAATCGTGCGTTCGTAGCGGTAGCGATCTGTATCTCTTCGTCTCGTCTCTGCAATCGTCTTCTGTCTCATGTCTGACTGCCTGTAGTCCCTCGTCTGGCTCTGGCACTGCTCGTCGGGTGACTAGTCTACACTGTTCTCATGCTCACGCATTTTCAGTCTCTCCTCGCCTCTGCTCCTCGATCTTAGCGTCTCTCTCTCTCAACTCTTCTACTGCCTCCTCTCCTCTCACTTTTTGTTCTTCTTCTTCTCTCCTCTCTCTCCTTCCTCCTTTTCGTTCTTGTTCTTCTACCTTTCTCTCCACTCCTTCTTCTCTTCTCTCGCTCTCACGGCTGCGGCGCGCGGCCACACACACACACGCACACGCACACGCACACACGCCACCCACGCACACATCGCACCCACGCACACACGCACACACCGGCACACACACATCACGCACGTCCACACACAGCCACACATCGGCACACCGCACACACGGCACACATACACGCATGAACATACGCACACACAGCACACAACACACACGCACATACACACACACACGCACCACACACACACACACACACACACACACACACACACACACACACACACACACGCGAGCGCGCGCGCGCGCACACACACACACTTTCTGCCGGCGAGGAGCTTGCAAGCTCATGTTGACATATCTGTCACAAATCTATCGTCTTTAAATTAATAATAAACACACAGCAGCAGCAGCAACAGCAGCAACAGCAGCAACAACAGCAGCATCACCACCATCACCAGCAGCAGCAGCAGCAACAGCAGCAACAGCAGCAGCACCACCACCACCATCACCAGCAGCAGCAGCGGCAGCACCACCACCACCAAGCNACGACAATAGTTTACGTCACGACAATAGTTTACGTCACGACGCTAGTTTACGTCACGACAATAGTTTACGTCACGACAATAGTTTACGTCACGACGCTAGTTTGCGTCACGACGCTGGTTTACGTCACGACGCTGGTTTACGTCACGACAATAGTTTACGTCACGACGCTGGTTTACGTCACGACAATAGTTTACGTCACGACGCTAGTTTACGTCACGACAATAGTTTACGTCACGACAATAGTTT
>NW_014582487.1:0-582 GCF_000485595.1 Priapulus caudatus
TGTAGATACGTATCTACATATATACATATACATATATACCTACATACTATCAGAAGTGAATAATAATAGATCTATCTAATAATCTATCTAATATCTATCTATTAAACTATCTATTAATCTATTATTATTCACTCCTGATACTATCAGGAGTCTATCAATAAATTGTCTAATTATTGATTAGTCAATAATTGATTTATTAATTAGTCAATAAATTGTCTAATTATTGATAGACTCCTGATACTATATATACGTATAATTTTATACGTATATACATATGTACGTACATATATACTATACATACATATATACATATATACATACATACTATACATACATATATACATATATACATACATACTATACATACATATATACATATATACATACTATACATACGTATATATCTATATATCTCTCGCTCTCTATATATATATATATATCAGGAGTCTATCAATAGGATAAATCAATATATCAATATCAATATATCTATATTGATAGACTCCTGATAATATACATACGTATGTACATGTAGACATACATACTATACATACGTATATATATATATATATATATATATATATA
>NW_014582487.1:1319-2739 GCF_000485595.1 Priapulus caudatus
TATATATATATATATATATATATATATACCATACCATAATATACATACGTATGTACATGTAGACATACATAATATCAGGAGCGTATAATGACAAACGCCATACATCCGCTCATTATACGCTCCTGATAATATACATACGTATGTACATGTCGACATACATACTATACATACATATATACATATATACATACTACTATACATGCGTATATACATATATACATACTACTATACATACGTATATACATATATACATACTACTATACATACGTATATACATATAGACATACTACTATACATACGTATATACATATATACATACATACTATACATACGTATATACATATATACATACATACTATACATACGTATATACATATAGACATACTACTATACATACGTATATACATGTAGACATACTACTCTACATACGTATATACATACATACATACTATACATACGTATATACATATATACATACTACTATACATACGTATATACATATAGACATACTACTATACATACGTATATACATACATACTATACATACGTATATATCTATATACATATAGACATACTACTATACATACGTATAAACATATATACATACATACTATACATACGTATATACATATATACATACATACTATACATACGTATATATCTATATACATATAGACATAGTACTATACATACGTATATACATGTAGACATACTACTATACATACGTATATACATATATACATACATACTATACATACGTATATATCTATATACATATAGACATACTGCTATACATACGTTGGAAGCAACACATGCTGCGATACGCTCGCATTGGAATTGCCCTCGTGTTTTATTTGCTCCTGATCAGATGATTTAGCTGCGAGCGCATGTCACTGGTGACTAAGCCGCAACGTCGACTTTCCGGCATTAGGAAGTGATTCGGATAAATGCTGTGCTGCCGCATGCAGCTCGTGGCGTAAGAGCCATGTAAATTGGTCTCGCTCGCTGTTTTTCTCTCTCGTTTTCGTCTCCGTGCAACGTTTTTGTCTTTCTCGTTCTCGTTCTCGTTCTCGTTCGCTTTTTTCTTTGTCTTTCTCGTTCTCTGTCTCTTTCTCTTTCTCTTTCGTCTTTTCTTTTTCTTTCGCCTTTTCTTTTTCATTCTCTTTCGCTTTTTCTTTTTCTTTCGCCTTTTGTTTCTCTTTCTCTTTCTCATTCTCTTTCGCCTTTTCTTTCTCCTTCTCTTTCTCTGTCCATCTTCTCTATCCTTCTTTTACGCACACACACTCGCGCGCGCGCGCGCACACGTACACGCACACGCACACACGCAACGCACACGCACACGCACACGCGCACGCACGCACGCACACGCACACGCACACACACACACTCACCCACACACACACACACACACACACACACA
>NW_014582487.1:7202-7719 GCF_000485595.1 Priapulus caudatus
GTCAAGAGTGCATAATAGAGTGCATCTCTATTATGCACTCTTGACATATATCGTATTGCAGGCTAATTCCATTTCTGCTATTATTGTTCTAGATGCAGAAAACGTCAATCCGATGGATGGTAAGTTCCTAATCCGCACGTGAATCGCCTGCGCTAGTCTAAAGCTTCATAGAGACTCACACTAGGACAGGCACTAATGTTGCGTGAGCAGAGAGATGCATCGTCAAGTCCTCAATTCCTCTTTGTCTGGCGGATCAATGGAACTGTGCTGAGAGAGTTTCTAAGGAATACAGCCAGTTTACAGCTATTTTGGTCACTTCTTCCCGCCCCCTCTCGATGCGTTCTTCCTTATTCCCCCCCCCTTCCCTCTCTCTCTCTTTCGCTCTACATCGCTTACTCCCACTTTCGCTTGCTCTCGCTCTCTCTCTCTCTCTCTCTCTCTCTCTCTCTCTCTTTCGCTCTACATCGCTTACTCCCACTCTCGCTTACTCCCACTCTCGCTCGCTATCGCTCTCTCT
>NW_014582487.1:8460-8838 GCF_000485595.1 Priapulus caudatus
TGTGTGTGTGTGTGTGTGTGTGTGTGTGTGTGTGTGCGTGTGTGCGTGAGCGTGCGTTTGTGTTTTCTGTGCGCTTGTGTGCACGCGGGCGTGAGTTTGTGTGTGCGCGTGTGTGCTCGCGTGCGTGCGTTCGTGTGTGTGTGTGTGCGTGTATGCTCGCGTGCGTGCTTTCGTGTGTATGTGTGTGCGTGCGTGTGTGCGTGCGTATGTGTGAGCTGTTAATGCGATAAAAAAACGAGTAGGTTAAATAAGATTATTGTAAATAAAAAAAGAGCTACCGTGAAGCTAGACGAGAGGTGATAATTGAACAAATACGCAGGTGCGAATATCGCGTTTCGCTATATATATATATATATATATATATATATATATGTATAT
>NW_014582488.1:0-7198 GCF_000485595.1 Priapulus caudatus
TCGCCTTCTGCCTGCGGGCAAACACACACACATACACACTTAGCATCACCGCTAGCTGTCTGTCTGTATGTAGGTGTCTATCTGTCTGTCTATACACGCAGAAGTTATACACACAAACACAAACACGCACACACACACACACGCACGCACGCACGCACGCACACGCACGCAAGCACGCACGCACGCACGCACGCACGTACACACGCACACACACGCATATTGACATAACTATGGCATATACTTTCTGCTATAGAAGCACATCATGAGAGACTTACCTGGCCTTTTGCTTGTAGAGTTCCAACGCCAGCTCGTCAGCGTGGACGTCGGCTTTCGTCATGCCCATCGACGACCCTTCAGCTGCCGTTGATACCAGTTTGTCTAGCAGCTACACAGGAAATAGAACAAAACTTGTTTCAGTACGTGCACTTGTATTTGAATTACATTAATAAAAGATAATTGTAATAAAGATTTAATAATAATAATAAATTGCGGGATAGGGGATATCATCCACACACACACACACACACACACTCTGGTAGGCGGAGACCGCAGTAGCTGCTAATACAGCAATGGGTGGATGGGGTAGCAGAGACCGGCAGAGTGTAAATGCAGTGATAATTGACTGAGAGAGAAAAAAGCACTGCTGGGTGCACTTCATAAGCAAAAATGATGTAAAAAATATGATCCACGGTATTGCTTTTTCGATGCTTAATGTGTGCTTTTATGATATATTTACCTGATTTCATATTTTTTCTTTTTTAAAATTGTCCTTCAAGCGATGTAATGTAAAAATGGAATAGTCAAATAAATATTAAAAACTCACGAAACTTATTGCCCTATTTTAAAGTTAGGATCGTTTGAAGTTGCCATTTAATCTATATTGATTTTAATGGCGGCAACGCATAACTGGATTTAAAATTTTAAAAAAAAGGAAAAAATATGTAATAGATCGTTGCTCCAAATGCAAATAAGATTTACACAGAAAAATATTATAATTAAAACAACTGGATACCATATTTGCACAGACGTATTTGCCTTATTTCTGCAGGTTGCATTGCGTTTGGCCGTGATTGCCGCCTGAAAGCTATAAAGCGAAAACTTTGACGCAATATATCTTGTAACTGTAGTTTTATTTATTATAGTTATGTATATATATATATATATATATATTTATATATATATATATATATATGTATATATATATATTATAGAGAGAAGAGATTAGAGAGAGAGAGAGGAGGACGATGAGAGAGCGAGAGACAGATAGAAGCAGAGAGCTAGAAGAGAGAGAGCGACGAGAGAGAGATATGAGAGAGAGGACAACGAGGTTGAAGAAACAGAAAGATGGAGAGGATAGAATAGAGAGAAGAGAGAGGAAGGGGAAGCGAGCGCTAGAGCACGATTAGACAAATATAAACACGGCTGTGAATCAAGCTCTCTATATCTCTCGCTCTCTCTCTCTCTCTCGCCGCGCTTGCTTATCTCTCTCACTCTTTCTCTCTCCTCTCTCTCTATTCTCTCTCTCACGCTCTTCTCTCTCTCACGCTCTCTCACGCTCTCTCTCTCCCCGCTCTCTATCTCTCTCTCACGCGCGCTCTCTCTCTCTCGCTAATTCTTTCTCCCCCTTTCTATCTCTCTCTCTCTATCGCTCTCTCTCACGCGCCGCTTTCTCTTCCTCTCTCTCTTTCTCCCTCTCTCTATTTCTCTCTCTCTCTCTCTTCTCTCTCTCACTTTCTCTTCATTCAACGCGAGACGCTCGTCATCACTAAATGCTGCCGGAACACTTCTGCCTGAATATTCGAGAATCTGCTCTGCCACCAGGAAGCCCGCTAGCTGAGTGGGATGCTGCTCCGGCCTCATCAGTGAAAAGCCCGCTGGCTATGGGATGCTGCTCCGGCCTCATGCAGGAAGCCCGCTAGCTGAATGGGATGCTGCTCCGGCTCATCATTTCAGGATAGCCGCTAGCTGAGTGGATGCTGCTCCGTGGCATCAGGAAGCCGCTAGCGAGCTGGGATGCTTGCTCCGTTCATCAGGAGCCGCTAGTCTGAGTGGATCTGCTGCTCGGTTCATTCAGGAAGCCCGCTAGCTGAGTGGGATGCTTACTCCGCGCTCATCAGGAAGCCCGCTAGCTGAATGGGATGCTGCTCCGGGTTCATCAGGATCTCAGCACGCGTCGCTGACAATTACTCAGCAGATTTCCGCGACACGCACGCCACGAGGCGGGCGTGCGAGCAAATATTGATTCATGGCATCGGTATAGTTTCGCTGGACGTTACTTGGGGACGGGCGGTACGTTTCCGGCGGCAGACAATCGTGTCGGCGGCGTTATCGAGTTGTTGATTTCGTCGTCGACGAACATATAAGCCCTGCTGTCGTCGACCGCTGCACAGACCGCTCTATCACAGATGATCAACCTCTACACCCACCACTCTCCTGCGTCAGCATCTAATAAGCCATTCTTACCCGCGTCGTGGTAAATGCTTAGGCGTATTGGTTTCCGATTGCCTTGCATTCTCCGCTGTTTTTGGTTTTATATGCGGACCGCTGACCGTGCGGCCGCCACCAGCATCACGACAACACGACTCGGTGTTATTCAACTGCAGCTAATGTCTAGGTGCACGCCGATTCTAGGGTGTACGTGCTTTCAGGTGTGTGCATGCAGGTGAAGTAGGCCGCAGGCATGCTCCACACGGACGGCCTTCGGGGGTTCATTACAGGCCTTCGGGATGTTCGTACAGCGCCTGAGGGTGTTTTCATGCAGGCCTTGCTGGGTAGTTCACACAGACCTGCAGGAAATTTATACAGCGCCTGAGGGAGTTCATACAAGGTCATGAGGGAGTTTATACATGTCTGAGGGAGTACATACAAGCCGGAGAAAGCTTCATACAGCCTGAGGTGTTCACACAGACTTGAGTGAGTTCACACAGGCCTGAGAGAGATTCATACACGCCCTGAATGCGTTCATACACGTCTGTATGAATTCACCACAGGGTTGAGGGAGTTTATTACACGGCTGAATTAAGTTTCATACACGCCTGATGGAATTCACACAGCGGCTGAGAGAGTTTCATACACGCTGAATAAGTTCATACAGGCTGAGGTAGTTCATACAGGCCTGAGGGAGTTTATACAGGCCTGAGAAAGTTCACAACAGTCGTGAGGAAGTTCGCACAAGCCTGAGGGAGTTCATACAGGCATGAGGGGGTTACACAGTTCTGATGAGTTCATACATGTCTGGAGGGAGAGTCATTACAGGCCTGAGGAAGTTTACACAGTCCTGATGCGAGTTTATTACAGGCCTGAGGAAGTTCACCACAGTCCTGAGGGAGTTCACACAGCCGATGGAAGTTCATACACGGCGGCAGCGGCGGTACGTAGCGGGTGCCTGTCTCCTACCGACGACGCACTTAAAAGTCAGCTAATCTTTAGAATTACGAAGAGTGCGAAGATTTTACAAGTAAATTAAATTAATTAAATTAAATACGAGTTATTTACACCTAGTGCAAATTACATTTTCAAAAATAATTACAAGAACGAATTTACGACGATTACTTCCTGATTACTCTTTTGAATCCGGGTTTCCACGGAATTTATGCGGGAGGGATGTATGGCGATTTCTTTTCTCTAGCGTCGTGGTATTGCTGGAGTGAGTAAGGACACGGAAACGAATGTTTTGCAAGCATTGATTGTTTGTTTGTTTGTTTGATATGATTGATCGATCGAATTATTTGACATGGTTTGATTTAATTGATTGATATATAGATAGATGGATAGAATAGATAGAGTAGCTAGATAGGTAGAGATAGGATAGATAGGATAGATAGATAGATAGTAGATAGATACAATAAGATAGATAGATAGATGATAGGATAGATAGATAGATAGAATAGGATAGTAGATAGATAGATAGATTAGATAGATAGAGTATAGAATAGATAGATAGCATAGATTATAAGATAGATAGATAGAGATAGATAGATAGAGTAGTATAGATTACGATAGATATGATACATTTGTTGATTTGGATGGACGTCCAAGATCGGTGGTTGTAGTGAGCAGAGCCAGCGTGCGGTGGGTTTGAGTCATTGACGTTCCTCGCAAATCATATACATGCAGTGAAATCGCACCCCTCGTGAACGCGGTAGAGTGTTGTAAAGTATAGCTCCCACGCATACGTTCGTCGTCGCCTCAGTATTATCTCAAGCATCGGTTGTTTCACTTACGCGTGGGGCTTTATGTGAACAGCGAGGACGAGCCTACTATTTATTTTCAGTAACCAATCATTATTATCGGAGTTTGCCGTTGGTGTAGCATGATATACATCCCCTCATGCCAATCTCCCCCCTCTCTATTGTGCATGGCTACAGTCTGGAGGATGAGAGCAAGAGTGCGCCATTTACGCATGTGCATGGGGGATTCACCTTTATTCGCCCGTGCGAGTTATAGTAGGCGAACGTTTGTTGGAATAAACGTAAAAGAAATACGCAGGGGGCGCGCCATGCGCGATCTTCTGCGTTATCTCGTACGTGGATATAGATTGATATTTACTTCAAGAGTTATTTTCGCAAGGGATAACGAGTTTCTTTTCAAACGTGTTAACACGCCCACAGCGTATTAATATACATGGCACGTACAATCACGCCGGTTAGGACAAAGTAAGATAATATATATTTCGACGGTTCAAGGAACGAACACTTAGCTATTACGAGTGGCGCATAAATGCGGGTCACGTAACTTATTTAGCAACAAACTACTGCGCCCATTTACGCGCACGTGGGTGATTGATAGCTCACACGCAGGCATTGTCGCCTAACAACACTGCCGTGTAAACATGTCGTGTACATACACTGCACTGTGTTGAACGCGCTGTGTCGAGAATTCGACATACGAAGAGCTTCCTTACCCCAAATTCAAGCAGGAGTCAGTCGACACGTGACGTCATCGAGGTCGATGACGAATGACGGCAACGTACGATTAAGTGGGCATTACGAGACACGTGACTTACTTCGCATGTAGCTCACACAATATCCGAGCAATACGCCGCTGAACAAATGCCAACAATGTATGTGTACATCTTACTGAGTTCAGGGAGTTTTGCTTAGTTCTATAAGAATCCCTGCCGCTACATTATGTAGCCAAGACGGCTAGCAGGCCAACTAGCAGTTCTGCGAATAAACGGCTTGTCACGTATATCACCGATTGCAATCTTACAGACTTATATTCAATTAGTATGCATTAGCGACAACAGTTCACAAGCGAAGTATGCGTGCAGGGGAGCTGTGCTTGGCCTACGGGCAGGCAATCCACTGTTGCGACTGCCCTATGCAGCCATATCCACGCAGATATATAACTCGATGCTACTGAGCTAGCCCAAGTTAGCCAAAGAAACAGTTCAACAGACATAGTTCTGGGTGAGAAACGTTTTACATTCCATTTCTTGCACTGCTTACATGCTAATCATTAAACGCGGCATTATTATATATAATATATATTATATATATATATATATGTACTTATGTATAGCATATATAGCGCGTATTATTTATTATATATAAATATGTAGCGAAACTCGACCCACTGCTTACAACACACACATATAGGCTGCGTCAGCATTAACTTCAACCTTAAAGACGTACGGCGACGTTACGGACAGATTGAAAAAGGCATGCCTGCACAGCTTGACCTATGGTTTAATTGGCCCGGACACCTGCCAGGTCACACATGGGGGTCACATGACTGTGTACACTTGCAGTGTCCCACGGTTGTATATAAGCTGCCGCATCCAGCCTCCAAAGCAACAACAGACCAGTTGGCTCAGTCAGGGAAGCTCGCCAGGCCTCTCACTGCTCTCTAGCTGCTGGTGGCTTTCTGCTTCTGCTAGCTGACCATGTAGGGTGATAACAGAGCTCAGTCAAAAAGTCTTGGCGTAGGATACACAACCGCAAAGACGTGGATCACGCCGCTTGCTGCCTCATCCTGATCCAGACACACACGCTAGACGAGATTACGCCGCGCTTGCTGCTTGCCTTTCTGCTCATGACACACAACGCAGACGGGAACACGCAGCCTTGGTGGCGTTAGCAAAGAAGCTCTCTCCCTCCACTGATCTTAGCTGCTGGTGGCCTTGTCCGCCCTGCTAGCCTGATCATGTGGGGTGTAGCCGATTATGCTAAGCACTGCTTCATTACTGCATTCGCGGCATTCAAGCACAAAAGATATCGTATGATAACGGGGTGTATTTATCTAGCCGCGGCCTGATTCCAGTGGTTAGTAAATAAAAGCCCGCATACCGTGTGAACACCGTTACTTTGTATGTCGTCGTCTTATGAGAAGTTGCGTCCTGTGGATTGTCGTTTGCCTGTCAAGGGAATTATACCCGCCGGCCAAACATCAGGGTCCGGATTAACGCTTGTCGGACGAAAAGGCAAGTTCGTACACATTAATATACATACCGTTTCTCACTATCTATATATGCCCACTTAGGGATCCCCTAACGATTAATACTGTTCGCGATGCTTGCAGTTTACAGACCCACAAATAACTGCGCATGGCGTGCGAGCGTAAGCGGTTTACACGTGAGGGACATTTTAAGATATAGCAAGTGCAATTCTATAGCGTATTTAATCCCATTTTTCCATTAAAATTTCTTTTCCATGTTTTACTCTCCCAATTATTTTGCTCCTATATATATATATATATATCTATATAAACTATATTATATAATATAATATATATATATATAAGAGCGTGAACTGCAAAATTTCTCGGGTGTTCACCGGTGAAAACTTACCGAAATCGGGAACCAAAAGAAACCAAAGCGAAACCAAGGGAAACCGAGAACTATTCGGTCGGCGCGGCGAGTGCGCGATTGTTGCGCAGCTTATTCCACTGTGGCGCCGATCTTGGGCCACGCCGGGCACGTTCTGGCGGCGGGAGCGACTCACGATGCGCGAAGCTGCCGACATGTTGAAGACCTTTCGTTCCTGTTGTCTGCCTCCGATTTGATCTCCATCTTCTGCACGATTGAGTCGCAGCAGCGTCGCTCGTACTGTTTATCTATGCTCAGCGCATCGCCTTCAGCCTGCGGGCCAAACACACACACATTACACACTCAGCATCACGCTAGCTGTCTGCCTGTATGTAGGTGTTCTATCAAGTCTGTCTATACACACAGACGTTATACACACAGACACAAAAT
>NW_014582488.1:7223-7719 GCF_000485595.1 Priapulus caudatus
CACGCACGCACGCACGTACACACGCACACACACGCATATTGACATAACTATGGCATTTACTTTCTGCTATAGAAGCACATCATGAGAGACTTACCTGGCCTTTTGCTTGTAGAGTTCCAACGCCAGCTCGTCAGCGTGGACGTCGGCTTTCGTCATGCCCATCGGCGACCCGTCAGCTGCCGTCGATACCAGTTTGTCTAGCAGCTACACAGAAAATAGAACAAAACTTGTTTCAGTACGTGCACTTGTATTTGAATTACAATAATAAAAGATAATTGTAATAAAGATTTAATAATAATAATAAATTGGGGGATAGGGGATATCATCCACACACACACACACATACCCAACACACCACACACACACACACACACACACACACACACACACACACACACACACACACACACACACACACACACACACACACACACACACACACACACACACACACACACACACACACACACACACACACACACACACACACACACAC
>NW_014582489.1:0-391 GCF_000485595.1 Priapulus caudatus
AGAGAGAGAGAGCGAGTGTGTGAGACAGAGAGAGAGGGGGGTCTCGTCAGCCGTGGAGGGAGTGACAGCGGGCCGGTAGCGGGGGGTCCCTCGCCTGACCTCTACGGAGGTCAGGACTTGTGGGTCGTTAGCATCCACAAACGTCGCACCAATAAAAGGGGGAAGGGACTTATGAGTCCCGTTAGTGTTTACGCGCATGTGCCTGCTACAGAAGATCAGAGCTTGTGAAACATGGATTAGTGTAACGTTAAGGCTATTGCTCGAGAGTCTATTGCAGTTGTAAGTACTTGCTCACGTAATCGAATCTCTATCTCACTCTCCCACTCCATCTCTCCCTCCCCTTTCTCGCTCTCTCTCTCTCTCTCTCTCTCTCTCTCTCTACTACTACTCT
>NW_014582489.1:1859-6785 GCF_000485595.1 Priapulus caudatus
AGAGAGAGATAGAGAGAGAGAGAGAGAGAGAGAAAGAGAGAAAGAGAGAGAGACAGAGAGAGAGGGTTTTACCCATTTGTATTTGCGCGTGTGTGCTAACTGAATACCGCAGGTGCATCTCAAGGTAACCATTTCAAAATTCTATTGAGATCAAAGCAGATTCTATTAGAATTAACGCAGCATCGAATTCAACCTCATTTTCGAGTGACCCATCGGCAAGGCCTTTTAAAAATCTAACTAAAAAAGACGGAAAAACATAGAAAAGAGAACTTTGAGGTTAGCGAGTCGCCGTCAAGGCAAATATTCCGGACGGTTAAACGTCTATAGGCTAACAGAGTTGAAAGCTGGCGTTGGGTGACGGTGAAAGGGTTAGCCCTGGAATTATCGCGGTAACCACTCACTGCCCGAGCGTCGAGTTAATTTTGGGACCTTGTGAAGGAATGGTATTCACACGGACGTACGGACACATGTACACGCAGCACGTACATACACGCACACATGCACGCACGCATGCACAGACACACGTGTGCGTGCGTGCATACACGTGGAACATCGGCATTAGAGTTAGGCTGAAGACTATGCCGCACGCACGCACGCACACGTGCACGCACGCACATATGCACACACGCACACATGCACGCACGCACAGAGTCACAGACACACGTGTGCGTGCGTGCATACACGTAGGACATCGGCATTAGGGTTAGGCTGACGACTATGATGTGCACACGCACACGCGCACGCACGCACATATGCACACACGCACACATGCACGCACGCACAGAGTCACATGCAGACACACGTGTGCGTGCGTGCGTGCATACACGTGGAACATCGGCATTAGGGGTAGGCTGAAGACTATGACGTGCGCACGCACACGTGCACACACGCACACATGCACGCACAGAGTCACAGACACACGTGTGCGTACGTGCATACACGTGGAACATCGGCATTAGGGGTAGGCTGAAGACTAGATGTGCGTGCGTGTGTGCGTACGTGCGTGTGTGCGTGCGTGCGTGTTTACATAGCGACTACTTTATCTAACAGTTATCCTATATAGCGTGCGTGCGTGTGTGCGTGTGTGCGTGCGTGCCTGCGTGCGTAACGACTACTTTATCCAATAGTCTTACTATGGCGTGCGTGCGTGCGTGCGTGCGTGCGTGCGTGCGTGTGTGCGTGCGTGTGTAGCAACTATTTTATCCAACAACCTTCGCGTGTAGAGGAAAACATCTAGGCCCCCCCCCCTACTTCTCATCTTCTCTACTAATGCGTTCTCATCTTCTATAACTCCACGTCGGAATAGTTACCGTTATAAGGCGTCACTAGTGACGAGATACGATCGCCTAGATGGTGACCTCCTTCTTTTTATTACCGCATCACGGAATCAGAGCGTTGTGTCATTGTGCGGCGGGTGGTCTAAGAAACGCGTTGATGTAATTAATTCGATCGTGTCTCTAGCGCTCGCGTTAATCACGGTAGATGGCTGGAGGGGAGGGAGGGGGAGGAGGTAGATGGGGAGGGGAGGAGGAGGAGGAGGAGGAGGAGGAGGAGGAGGAGGAGGAGGGGAGGAGGAAGGAGGGGGGAGGATACTATGTTCTAGACTTCTTACACGGTACAGTTTGTGCGCGCGCGTGCGTGCGTGCGTGTGTGTGCGTGTGTGTGCGTGTGTGTGCGTGTGTGTGTGTGTGTGTGTATGTGCGCATGCCTGCGTCCGTGCGTGTACTTATGGGGGCGTGTATCTCTGTGTCGCGTGTGCGCTGCGCGCGCCGTGTGTGATGCGCGTGTGCGCCGCCGCGGTGTGTGTGCATGCGTGTGCGCGCGCGTGGTGGTTGTGTGTTGTGCGATGCGCGTGTGTGCGTGGTGTATTTGTATCGCACATAACGCTCCGCTACCGAAGGACTACGGGCGCAGAAAATGTGTTGCAAGTCGGTGCAGTGTGTGCGCGGGGAAAAAAAAGTCAAAGTGATGGTACGTGATAAACACACTTAGCGTAAGGCGGTGGGTGTCTCCCTTAACGCCTCAGCACAGCTGGGAGTCTGTGTCAGCCAGGGGGGGGCTGTCTCAACAGGAGGGGGCCTGCATCAGCCGGTGCAGGGGGGGGTGTCTCAGCATGGGGTCTGTCCTATATCATGGGGGTTCTGCTCGGTCGGGGGGGGGGTGATGTCCTGACTCAGATGAAGGTCTGTCTTAATTGGGAAGATGCTTGTCTCAGCAGACCTGGTGCGGTTTGAGCCTTACGCTTATTTGATTTATTATTAATTTTATTATTAGATTTAAACATATTATAGTTTCCATATGATATTTATCAAATTAACATTATTCCATATTAAAACGAGCTCATTATTACAACACTGGTTATTATATATCAAATCAGTACCAACACACTCCAGCTTCACATAGACTGCACCCATCTAAACAGTGCGCCTCGATGGCTTAGCCACGACAGGTCTAGACGCCCGTCTACGGTTGGACGATCCACGTGTTCTAAAATCGATTACATTGTCTTTTGTATTAAGTCGACGACAGGTGGCGGTGGAGAAAAAATGAGGTTGTTGAAGAGATAAGAGCGTACGAAACGTTGCCGAATTTGCTAAGCGGGAACTAAAAAAAATTGGCGAACTTCTCAACGAAATTTGGCCGGAAAATCGCCGACAATTGCGGAATACCAACGTCGCACAACGAGACTCACTTCTGCTCTGCTGAAACATGTGTCGTTGGAAGACTCATAGAGTGTCGTGAATGATTAACTGTTATTCGTGTGATCGGCTCAACAGACGATGAGATAGTCATACTAGTTAGACTTGTCTCATGTCGTAAGATGTTAGTGTTTTATATTATTTCTATGCCTTTAGACAGACTAACAAAAACACCATGTCAGCGACTGATCTCTATAAACAAAGCTAGTTTGATTTAGTGTGACACTATATAATAGTGATTGGTCAAGCCGGCGCAACCGAGAATTTCCCCTGATCGCCAGAATCGCTGTAAAACAAGAGAGGGCAATTAACAAGACATCTTAAGGAAACGTACGCCGATGACGATGGTTTTTTTTTCTCTCCGGTGGTTTTTTCGTCGTCAGTTTGGCATTTCGGGTTAGCGACACTTGTTGTCGTAATGCGGTCTAGTACCCTTGAAGGAGACACACAGTAGCTTGAAGAGCATAATCCGTTCTATGTGTATAGTATTCTGGAGTATACTAACTCTATACCTATTACATCTATCAGAAAAACCTACTGATAAACACGATGAGTTAGAAAGGAAACATAACAAGAGCTTTTAAAGAAAACGGTCCTAGATTAGAGACAGTTCCAGCGGAAGAAGATGGAATTGACAGGCAATTGGCCCATTTTTTTGACTTAATAAGACACGCGAGATGGTACCTGACGTGAGGATTAGGGAACAAACGTCACCGCGTAGATCGTCAAGATATGATCACTCACAGCTATACGCTCGCTCTCATTTTTCTTAAGCCGGTATGCTAGAGGTAGTCTACAGAGCTTAGCGCGATTCAGGCCGTCGGCTATACCACCGTGTCTGCGCACCCTGCACGCACACACGCCGCCACCGCACGCCACACACGCCGACGCACAACACGACGCACAGACACAACGACAGCACACACGCACGCACGATGACACGCACGCACGACGCACACGCACGCGCGACAACGTCACACGCACACCCCAACACACACACATACCCATTACACACACACCACACCACACAGCACACACCACACACACAACACGGGCCCACACCACACACACCACAGCCGGCACACAGCACACACGCACATCACAGGGCGCACGCGCACACACACACACACACAAACAGCACACACACAACACACACACAACAACACACACACACCACACACACACACACATCACACAACACACGACCACACACACATCACACACGAGCACACACGTCACACGAACACACACGGAGGTGGCGCACACACACACACACACGGGCCACACAACACACACACACACACACACAGGCAACACACACACCACACAGCACACACACACACACAGGCACACACACCACGCACCACACACACGCGCACAACGACACACACACACAACACACAGGCACAACACACAACACACACACACAACACACACACACCAGCACACGCACACACCACACACGCACACACACACACACACAACACAATCACAGCCACAACACACATCCATGTGCTGGTTTGCTCGCCAGCAACGGTAGACAAACATCGCACTCCCCGAATGTGGGAGCAAACGAGCTCATTTTTCACTTATACGCAGGGTTTCTAGAAGAACGGATTTCGCTGCGCGTCGTCGACAAGGACGTCGGAATTAAGTTTACGGCCGCACGCATACGCGCACGCGATACACGGCACGCACGCGCGACCGCGACGCCAGCGCACGCACGCACACGGACGCAACACGGCACCAGCGGACGGGCAAGCACAGCGCACGCACACGCACGCGACGGTCACAGCCGTAATCCAGTCGTAGTGTAAGCTGCATGTGTTAGCATCATTGCAGCGTCTGCTAATATAGACTCGACGTGCCGATATATTGGCTAGGCATTCCCGTCGCGTGGTTACGCGACGCGCGGACACCGAGTGGGACCCAGATCGACAGGCGCCGGCAGTCAACGCTGAAGGGAGGGTGTCGATTCAGTAGATATCTATTCATCTCATTCTATGCTATCTATCTCTCTTTCTCCGCCATCCTCTCTCTCTCTCTCTCTCTCTTCTTCTGTCTCTTTTTCTCTCTCTCGTCATCCTCTTTCTGTCTCTGTTTTCTCTTTTTCTTCTTTTTCTTTTTCTTTCTTTTTTTTTTTTTTTTCTTTTTTTCTTCTGCTCTTTTTGCTTTTTTTTTTGTTTTTTTTTTTTTTTTTTTCTTTTTTTTCGTTTTTTTTTTCTTT
>NW_014582489.1:6810-7719 GCF_000485595.1 Priapulus caudatus
GTAGTAGTAGTAGTATTAGTAGAAGTAGTAGTAGTAGTAGTAGTAGTAGTAGCGGCAGCAGCAACAGCAGTAGCAGTAGCAGTAGCAGCAGCATCAACAGCAGCAGCGGCATCAGCAGCATCAGCACCACCAGCGCCAACACCACCACCAACACCACCACCAGCAGCAGCAACAACAGCAGCAACGACAGCAGCAGCAGCAGCAGCAGCAACAACAGCAGCAACGACAGCAGCAGCAGCAGCAGTAACGGACAAACCGTCTCGCTCAGTAATGCGTCTAGTCGACTGCTATAAACGTTAGTTACGGTCAACTCAATTGCAGCCATAATACTTTCAGACCAAACGGTCTTTCGGGCCACGGTCCGACCACGGCGAGCGAAATAAACTCAACACAAACTTGTGCTATATCGTTTATTTTCGCAACCGCGGGTGTCCAGGCATGCTCGCAAGCTGCTTGTGTTTGCCCCCAGGCTTACTAGCGGTATATACTAGTACAGTACTACTTATACTATAATTATACTATACTAATACAAGCGTACTAGCATTATATACTAGTACTACTTATACTATCAAGAGTCTATCAATTGATAGACTCCCAGTACATACAGACATGATAGACATGATAGACATCCTGATACTATACGAATACAAGCTTACTAGTATTACTACTACAGTCACGGTGTGTGAAGAGTGCAGCCTGCAGCAATTATGAATTACGTAACAGGTGGGGTTACTCCCTGGTTGCTGTTGTGTCTACCAGGCGGATTATCGGTGAAGATTTGCTGTGGGGTTTGGTGGCTGGCTGGCGCTGTAGGGGAAAGCTGAGCGAGTGATCAAACACAGATCATTGCGTGGGAGAAGGGGGAAACAACACCGCGGTATCTCTCTCTCTCTCTCTCTCTCTCTCTCT
>NW_014582490.1:0-4103 GCF_000485595.1 Priapulus caudatus
CAGCAGCAGTAGTAGTAGCAGCAGTAGCAGCAGTAGCAGCAGCAGTAGCAGCAGCAGTAGCAGCAGTAGCAGCAGCAGCACCATCAGCAGCAGCAGATAAAACAAAGCGACCGTCTAATTGAATCTCGCATCGCTCGTCATCGACGCTAGAGGCGTGCATAATTTGAATCCAATTAATTAATTAGTGGCATCCATCGTTGATTGTGCGGCGGCGGCAGTGTGTGAAAACCGCCATGTGATCACTTCTATACCTCGTACAAAAGCGATGGAAATTGGAGTGCGAGGGAAATTAATTTTGTGAAGGTAATTAACCAGCTTTGCGTTGATTAGGACAATGGCATTTAACACACACATCGTCGCTAGCGGTGACGCAGTGGTTTAGAGAGATGGCGGATGAGGAGGAGGGAGGGGGAGGGGGGGGTCGGGCTGGCTGTGTGCACGTGCATGTATATCCGATTCGAGAATACTTAGATGGGCTCCTTGTGTCGCCCGTTGGAAACTAATTAAGGATGTATAGAAACGCCGGAAATTGCGTTAGGCGAAATTCTTCGAGTGTGCTCGTATGTGTGTGTCTGTGTGTGTGTGTGTGCGTGTGTGTGTGTGTGTGAGTGTGTGTGTGTGTGTATTGTCGTGCGTGCGTAGCTGTGTGTTTCGTGCGTGAGTATGAGTGATGAGTGCGTGGCGTGGCTGTGAGTATGAGTGTGAGGCGTGCGTGGCGCTGTGTATCTGGCGTGGCATGTGTGTGCGTGCTACTGTCTCGTGTTGACGCCTCGGCACATACACGCAGCACATTATGCGGCACGCATCGCTACAACTCGGCACGCACATACATCGCGCACATACACGCACGCCGATTTACTCGCACCACGCACATACACGCACGCCAGAAGGTGGTACAGCGCCCGCACATGACACGCACGGCACATACACGCACTGCTAGCATAGTAGCAGTTACTAACACACGCACTAATACTACTCGACGCACTACTATGCACTCGGCACGCACGCACACTGGCGCCGTAGTGTGAAAGCATTCATTCACTGATGCTGGTGTTGTCGTCATGCTATTGTGTTTGCACGCGTGTGAAGCTCGAAGTCCACTGAGCGACGCCGGCAGGCAGCAGCGTGCGTGCGTGCGTGCGTGCTTGCCTGCGTGCGTGTGCGTGTGTGTGTACGTGCGTGCGTACGTGCTTGCCTGCGTGCGCGCGCGTGTGTGTGCGTGCGTGCGTGCGTGCTTGCCTGCGTGCGTGTGCGTGCATGCGTACGTGCGTGCGTGCGTACGTGCGTGCGTGCGTGTGTGCTTGCCTGCGTGCGTGTGCGTGCGTGCGTGCGTGCGTGCACGCACACTCGAAGCACTCTTGCGCACATCCTCTGCTGAAACAAAAGCGCAGCCGCTGCAACAAGGACTCCTCTCGCTCCTCCCTATTGCATGGTGGCGGAGGAGGGTAGGACCGTAGGAGGCCTTCATTATTGAATCTGCTTGTGTGTGGGGGGGGGGCGGGGGCTGTGTCGGTGGTGGAGGGGATTTTTACTGCTCCGGGGCTGGGGAGGCGTTACGACTACACTTTTGTTAGCAAGGCGAAAAGAAGGAAGGAAAGAGACGGAGAAAGGAAGGAGGGAAACTTTACTGCTGTTTGCTGAGGGCCGCTAACCACTACTGCAGCGACAGCGTGTTTTAGGGGATGGGTTAGATGACATGATGGGGGATTTACTACTGTTTGCTGAGGGGAGGGGGTCACTAAAGACTACTGCGACGGCGGAGGCGGAGGCGGGGGAGGGGATGGAGGGTATGGAGGGTTTTACGAGCGGCTGGGGCTGTTGTGTAGCGGGCTGACGCAGCATGCATTCACGGGGAGGTGGCGGTGGCGGCGGTAGCGGTAGCGGTGGCGGCGGCGGGGGGAGGGTGGGGTAGCGGCGGCGCGGGGGGAGGGTGGTGTAGCGCGCGCGCGCGTGGGGTGGGGTGTGTAGCGGCGGCGGCGGGGGGAGGGGTGGTGTATCGGCGGCGGCGGGGAGGTGGGTGGTGTAGAAGCGGGGGGAGGAGGGGTGTGGCGGCGCCTGCCGGGGGGGAGGGTGGCGGCGGCTGCGGTGGAGGGTTGGTGTGGCGGCGAGTTAGCGGCGGCGGCTGCTGTCGGCCGCCGCGGCGTGAATGGAACATGTTTTACCGGCGCAGGTTTGCGAGGGCTGCGACTGGCGACCAGTGCAGCTAAAGCTATCGCTCGCTCTTAATTACATGTTAGCTGCTGACTAAGTTGGTGGTTGGCTGCTGCTGTTTACCGCTCTGCTGCTACGTACTTACCACACTACTCGCTTGTACTGCTACGCTGCTGGCTGCTACTACTGCTGGCTGCTACTGACTGCTACGGCGACTCGCACTGCTACTGCTACTCTACTGCTACTGCTACTGCTACTGGCTACTGCTGACTGCTGAAGATGCTACTGCGCTACTGCTGCTGCTGCTATGCTGGCTGCTACTACTACGGCTTGGCTGCGCTGTTTTTATTTTTTTTTTTTTTTGCTGCTTGCTGCTGGCTGCTGCTGCTTGCTGCGTGCTGCACTGCTACTGCTGCTGCTTGCTGCTTGCTGCCTGCTGCTACTAGAGTGAAGCTCAGTCGTCGATCTTCGGTAAGTAACGTAAGTCATACGTTAAAGTCAACGTTGGAGCCTCCGTCTTTAATGGAGGAAATGTTTTAGGTTTATTGTGGGCTTGCTCTCTCTCTCCCTCTCTGTCTCCTCTCTTGTCTCTCTTCTCTCTCATCTCTTCTCTCTCTTCTCATCTGCTCTCTCGTCTCTTCTCCTCTCTGTCCCTCCCTCTTCCCTATCTGTGCTCTCTCGTCTCTGTCGCTCTCTAATCTCTCTCTTCTCTCTCTCTCGTCTCTCGTCTCTCTCTCGTCTCTCGGTTCTCTCAATCTCTCTCCCTGATCTCCGTGCTCTCTCTCGTCGTTCGTCTTCTACCTCATTGTGTCCGGGCTCTTTCTTCATCGTCTCTCTTTTCGCTCTCTCTCTCTGCTCTCTTTCTCACTGGCTCATCTTCTCACTCCCGTCTCTGCGTTCACGCGAATTCACTGCCCTCGTCCCGTCGTTCCCGTTCTTTGATTCTCTCGTTCTCTCTTCCTCGTTGCAATTAAAGCGCAGGGGCAAGAGAATGGATTTGCATGGCGCGTTTCGGGGAGGCCTGCGGCGAGTTTTCTGAGCCGAGGTAATTCAGTGATTGTGAAGGCCATTAAAAACTGCGAAAAGTTACGCGAAGGCTGGTCGGCAGGTTGATGCGCGTTGAATCGAAGATAAATGCAAGATAAATGTCAGCATCCTGTGCATAAAAGCGACGGTAATATAGGCTGCGTGCGTGGAGAGCGGTCGCGCGGTGCTGCGTGAGAGCCGGGTGCGTGCGTGGCGTGCAAGCTATCTACTCGCTGCGTTAGATCGCTCCTGTCCGTGTCTCTCCTCTCTCTTATCTTTCTTTTGCCTCTCTCTCTCTCTCTCTCCATTCATCCTTCCTCCTCTCTCTTATATATTAGTATATATATTATCATATATATTATATAGTATATATATGCTACTATACTCGGCGCGCGCGCGCGCTCTCGATTCCTGTCCTTCCCTCCCTCCCTCTCTCTCCTCCTCTCCCTCTCTCTCTCTCTCTCTCTCTCTCTCTCTCCCTCCTCTCCTCTGCTTCTCCTTCTCTCTCCTCCCTCTCTCTCTCTCCTTCCCATCCTCTTCCCCCTATCTCCCCCTCCCTTTCCTCTCTCCCCTCCTCTCTCTCTCCCGCCATCTCTCTCTTTCTCTTCCCTGCCTCTCTCTCCTCCCCCCTCTCTCTCTAGCTCTCCCGTCGCTCTGACTTGATTACGTTCACATCTTTATTAAGCATAAATCTGTTTGGCACCGAGATAAAATGCATGAGCCCGTTTGCAATTGAAATTTTATTATTTATTGCTCAGTTTATGTATCAATCTAACGCGTCTTTTTGTGCGAGCGCGGGCATATTTCATTAGGGGGTGGGGAGCTTTGAGCGAGCGAGAGAGAGGGAGGGAGGGAGAGGGAAAGGGAGAGAGAGGGAGAGAGGAGGAGGGAGAGAGAGAGGGAGAGGGAGAGGGAGAGCGAGAGGG
>NW_014582490.1:6034-7719 GCF_000485595.1 Priapulus caudatus
TCGTAGATTTCCAACATGCACTCACAGTTTTCCAACATGTACTCACAGATTTACAGAATTTACTCACAGATTTCCCATATTTACTCACAGGTTTTTAACATGTACTCGTAGATTTCCAACATGCACTCACAGTTTTCCAACATGTACTCACAGTTTTCCATAATTTACTTACATATTTCTTTTCTTTTCTCTCACAAATATCCAACATGTACTCATAGATTTCACATTATATATACTCACAGATCAGTCACATATCTGCACACCAACTTTTGCGTGTGTTCTCAGATGTCAGATACGTACACGTGTTTCTTTTCGTTTCACGTATTTTACACGTACGGGTTTCACAGGTTTCACATCTGCTCGGCAAATTTCTCATATTCTTACACGATACCTCCCCGCAGCGGCATGCGTGTTCGCTTTTTCTCTCACTCGACGTTACATATCGGATTTAGCGTGTAAATTATATTAGGCATGTTGCTGTACGTACGTGGCGTATTGCATGCGGCGTATTAGTGGAATTTTGCTGTGCAAGTGCGCAGCGCGGCGCTTCGGTTTCCAGAAAGATGGTTGCATTGCTCAGCGCCAAAAAACTACTGTTACAAATTTAGACAAGCATCATTTGTAGTCGGCCAGTAAACGATCCGTAAGAACGTCTGCTGGTTGTCGTTTTTGCCGCCGTGAAATATTTGCTCGACCAATTTAGTCGCTTGTTGTGAGCTGTGAAATTAGCAGCTTGAGAATGTCAATAAACATAGAGAGAGAGAGAGAGAGGGCGAGAAAGGGAGAGAGAGAGGGGAGAGAAGAGAGAGAGAGAGAAGGAGAGACGAGAACGAGAGAGAGAGAGAGAGAGAGAAGAGAGAGACGACAGAGAGGGATAAAAATAGATAGAGAGCAGACGCAGAGAGAGAGCAGAAGAACGGGAGAGAGAGGCAACGGTACAAAATGAAGAATACATTTATTCCTCTGACCCCAAGACAGACAGAGAGAATTCTAGTCTGCACGCTGGTCACATGTCAAATATATATATTAATATACCAGGCCACACACATACCCAGACGCCTTTCCTGAAATATACCTGGCCCGACAGTCACCACCCGACTGTACGCAGTGCCTTATATAACGTGCGGCTAACATGGCATATATAACACATCGACAGAGAAACGCCGGGGGCACCACGCACGAGGGAGAGTTACACCCGGCTTACACTGGCACGAACATTGCGCCTTAGTTACTGGGCGCCGAAGGCCTTGGCCAAGTGGAGCACGGAGTACATATATTATATATAATAATAGTAATTATAGAAGCTGTCGCATGCCGCTGCTGCTGCTGCTGTTTTCACCTGTGTGCTTGCTCGCGCCCGCGCGTTTTTTTACACGCGAATAAAACGTGAACGCTAGAAAGGATTTTTTGCGTCTCTGTGAGAGAGCGCGCGCGCGCGAGGCGGCACAAAGGGAGTCAGTCCGCTTTGAGAGGAGGGAGGGAAGAGAAAGGGCATGCTCTCGCTTTCCTTTAGCGGAGGGGGAGGGGAGGAGGAGGAGGAGGAGGAGGAAGGGCAGAAAGTGACATGTCTCGAAAGATGGAAACGACGCACGCGCTCACGCCCATGTCACCTTACACGCGCGCGCGCACGGACTGTGTCACCTTGCACGCGCGCGCGCGGACTGTGTCACCTTGCACGCGCGCGC
>NW_014582491.1:0-1952 GCF_000485595.1 Priapulus caudatus
GTATGCTGCGGCTTCCTCTTCCTTGCTGACATATGCTGCGGCTTCCTCTTCCCTGCTTACGTATGCTGCGGCTTCCTCTTCCCTGCTTACGTATGCTGCGGCTTCCTCTTCCCTGCTGGCGTATGCTGCGGCTTCCTCTTCCCTGCTAGCATATGCTGCGGCTTCCTCTTCCCTGCTTACGTATGCTGCGGCTTCCTCTTCCCTGCTTACGTATGTCGCGGCTTCCTCTTCCCTGCTTACGTATGCTGCGGCTTCCTCTTCCCTGCTTACGTATGCTGCGGCTTCCTCTTCCCTGCTGACGTATGCTGCAGCTTCCTCTTCCCTGCTGACGTATGCTGCGGCTTCCTCTTCCCTGCTGGCATATGCTGCGGCTTCCTCTTCCCTGCTTACGTATGCTGCGGCTTCCTCTTCCAACCCGTCGCGTTTGCGATGACGTGGCTGCGGTGGCGATTCTGGCGACGCTTCGTCACCTGTCACGTTGACCTCATCACGCCGTGTCATCACCTCACGGCGCGAATGTTCATATCGCGCAACACTAATCTCAACCTCCTTCTCATTCTCCTCTTTCTTCTGCTCTTCTTCCTTCTCCTGTGTGCTTTGTATCACAGCTCCTTCTCTCTTGCCTTCATCGACGCCTCTTTCTTCCCATCCTATCGCAGCTCCTTCTCTCTTGCCTGCATCGACGCCTCTTTCTTCCCATCCTATCGCAGCTTCCTTCTCTCTTGCCTGCATCGACGCCTCTTTCTTCCCATCCTATCGCATCTGCTTCATTCTCCTCTGTCGGTGTATCGCTTACTTCTCTTACCTCGTGCTCGGTATGTATCACAAATGTTTCTCTCTGGCTTGCATCGTCATCCTCTCCTACTGTCCGGTGTTCCGTTGCTATCACAGCTGCTTCACTCTCCCTCTCAGCAGTATCATCATCATCATCATCATCATCATCATCATCATCATCTCTTGCATGATGTTGCTGAGCACGTGTGAAAACACCGTCGTCGTGTTCCTCCGCCGCATCACGCTGCCGCTCAATCTCGTCGTCGATGCCAACACGGGAAGTGGCTGCTTCATCCTCTAGAACTTCTCTCTTATGGTCGTGGTTGTCGTGGCGATGCGCGGACCATGCGGCGGAGTGTGCGACATCCCCGTCGTTGATAGCTTCGTCATCTCTCTCAGCTTCCTCATGATCGCTCACATCGTCTCTCTTGCGACTTTCCTCAGCCTCCTCTTCATCCACCTCCTGCTGCTGATTCGACGCGCTACTATCCGCATGCAGAACTTCATCTCTCTCAGCATCCAACGCAAAGTTGCCACGGGAACGCTCCCCGACCTCTTCCTCAGCATCCCTAACTGACAGAGCAGCTGGCTGCTCCTTCCCTGCTGCGGAGGGGATGTCCTCCCTGCTTTCCTCACCACCATACGCACCCGGCTCATCTATCTCACCTCCCACCTCGGGGAGGTAGCCCTTCTCCTCTTCCTCCTCCTCCTCCTCCTCCTCCTCCTCCTTCTCCTCCTTCTTCTCCTCCTCCTCCTCCTCCTCCTCACGCTGTGTGGCGATCATGGCTTCTCGCTCAGCCTCAATGACGGCAGCAGCGAGCTCGACGCGGAAGTCCAGTGCTTCGCGCTGTAGCTCGATCGTTGCGCGGATGCACGGCTCGGAGCTCAGGATGTCGGCGATGTCGCCGTCGCTGCCGTCCGGCGTGTCCGTCACCATGGCAACGGTGGGGCTGCTGTCTGCCAGCTCTGTCTCTGCCAGCTCTGTCTCTATCTCTCCTGGTGCTGCCAGCTCTGTCCCTATTTCTCCTGGTGCTGCCAGCTCTGTCTCTATCTCTCCAGGTGCTGCCAGCTCTGTCTCTATATGTCCAGGTGCTGCCAGCTCTGTCTCTATTTCTCCTGGTGCTGCCAGCTCTGTCTCTATCTCTCCTGGTGCTGCCAACTCTGTCTCTATTTCTCCT
>NW_014582491.1:2298-3259 GCF_000485595.1 Priapulus caudatus
TGCGGCCAGCTCTGTCTCTATTTCCCCTGCTGCTGCCAGCTCTGTCTCTATCTCTCCAGGTGCTGCCAGCTCTGTATCTATATGTCCAGGTGCTGCCAGCTCTGTCTCTATTTCTCCTGGTGCTGCCAGCTCTGTCTCTATTTCCCCTGCTGCTGCCAGCTCTGTTTCAATCTCTCCAGGTGCTGCCAGCTCTGTCTCTATCTCTCCAGGTGCTACCAGCTCTGTCTCTATTTCTTCTGGTGGTGCCAGCTCTGTCTCTGCCAGCTCTGTCTCTATCTTTGTTGGTGCTGCCAGCTCTGTCTCTATCTCTCCTGGTGCTGCCAGCTCTGTCTCTATCTCTCCTGGTGCTGCCAGCTCTGACTCTATCTCTGTTGGTGCTGCCAGCTCTGACTCTATCTCTGTTGGTGCTGCCAGCGCTGACTCTCTTTCTTCTGCTGCTGCCAGCTCTTCTTCAATCTCGGATGGTCTTGACAGTTTGATCAGTATATTGCTAGATGTCACCACCTTCTCAAGAACCTGAGTGGAAGCTGCAAATCCAAAATCTTCTGTCTCTGCCAGCTCTGTTTCTGCCAGCTCTGTCTCTACATCTTCTGTTGCTGCCAGCTGTGTATCTACCTCTCCAGGTGCTGCCAGCTCTATCTCTGTCTCTCCTGGTGCTGCCAGCTCTGTCTCCATCTCTCCTGTTGCTGCCAGCTCTGTATCTATTTCTCCAGGTGCTGCCAGCTCTGTATCTACCTCTCCTATTGCTGCCAACTCTGTCTCTATCTCTCCTGGTGCTGCCAGCTCTGTCTCTATCTCTCCTGGTGCTGCCAGCTCTGTCTCTATCTCTCCTGCTGCTGCCAGCTCTGTCTCTATCTCTCCTGGTGCTGCCAGCTCTGTATCTACCTCTCCTGTTGCTGCCAGCTCTGTCTCTATCTCTCCTGGTGCTGCCAGCTCTGTATCTACCTCTCCTGGTGCTGCC
>NW_014582491.1:7371-7718 GCF_000485595.1 Priapulus caudatus
TCTCTATTTCTCTGCTGCTGCCAGCTCTGTCTCTATCTCTCCAGGTGCTGCCAGCTCTGTATCTATATGTCCAGGTGCTGCCAGCTCTGTATCTATATGTCCAGGTGCTGCCAGCTCTGACTCTATTTCTCCTCGTGCTGCCAGCTCTGGCTCTGATTGTTCTATCTCTGCCAGCTCTGTAGGTGAATGTTCAGGTGCTGCCAACTCTGTATCTATATGTCCTGGTGCTGCCAGCTCTGACTCTATCTCTGTTGGTGCTGCCAGCTCTGACTCTATTTCCCCTGCTGCTGCCAGCGCTGTCTCTATCTCTCCAGGTGCTGCCAGCTCTGACTCTATCTCTGTTGGTG
>NW_014582492.1:0-1356 GCF_000485595.1 Priapulus caudatus
AAATTGTTTTACCTTAGGAACATGTTCTAGTATGAGATAATATATGTCTGTCAAGCACATTTCATCATTTACTGAACATTGTCTATTTCCCCATCATATACCATAAAAAGCTACAAAAACTATTATTTAGGTTCTCAAAATGCTCGATTTTTTATTTTACACATTTCTTATTGTACATATGCGCCTTCCATTTCATCTGTGTACGGCTGACTGTGTACTACTGTGTAACGCTGAGCCTGGGGTAGGGATGGGGTGTTCAGAAAATGTGCAGAACGGGGGTACTCGTTAGAGCGGTACTGACACTCGTCACCTCAATCTCATCTTCAACCGAAGACAAAGCATCGAACACTTTTCTTTTAAACATTCTCTGGTATTTTGGCTGCATATTTTGGCAAGTTTGCCCCATTGAATAAAAATACGTTTCGATATCACTTTTTTCTTTTCTCGGAGACTTCTTATTTTTGGCTTCCTGGCGCTGCTGTAGGAAATTCATAACTCTAGACACATCATCGTCGGCCCTTTTCCTTTTACTAGGCTTGCACGCTTTTGTTGAGACGCATGGTGATGGTGTGATGCATCTTTCATCAATGGTGGTTGGCGACGGTGATCGCAAAGGTGTAGCACTAGCCAACGAAGAATCAGATGGAGAAGCAGAATATGAAGTGAATCTTATACTATCTGCTTCTTCATCACTGCTCTCAGCAGCTGTCACATTTGAAGAAGTTCTAAAAACGTCAAAGAAAAGGCACGAATCAGTACACACGTATGGAGTGGCGGCAGTTTTGTTACCTTTACCAACAGGTTTTTGATATTTCACCCTACATTTTATAGTAGCTGTCACGTAATCACTTAGACAATTCTGACATTTTATTTTCAAAATTAGTGAAGGAAGATGAGGAATATTTATTAACTAATAGTCGGCGGTCAACGTTTTTCTTATTTTTACGAAACATATGGAACATATGGGAAAAATGTATGACTTTTACATACGTCTGATTGTTAAATATATCTGTAGGAATACGAGTAGCACATTCATAATAACATACGGCCTAGTTTGCAGGAAAGGCAGAAGGAAAGACATCTGTTGTGCATATCTGTATTCTCTTATTTTCGTTGCCTTGGACCCACTTCGCTTGTGTTCCTTCATCTTTTTCAGGTACTTCATGAATGAGTCACGAAGATTCGTCCAGTGAACCTTGCAATATTTGCCTGCAATAATTTATTAGTTTAGTATTACATACTAAAACGAGTATTATATAGCTTTTTTATTTTATTTCAGTTATTTGGCTCCAGGTGATTCCTTCGAAAGTCTTGCCTTTTCATACAGGCTGGGGAAACAAACAGTTTGCAGCATTG
>NW_014582492.1:1986-6278 GCF_000485595.1 Priapulus caudatus
AATTAGTTTATTGTACCCTTTATTTATATTATGGCTCGTGTATACTGCGTGTGCTAGACGATCTGCAGCCCGGATATCCGCGCGAAGCGCGCAAACGCCGCGCAGCGGCGACACCATGACTTAATCGCTGTCTATATTTAGAACAATTTTCATGGTTCTGTCAAATCGGCCTGTAATCGGTCAATTGAGGAGTTGTGGCGATTGCAGAAGCCTTTCGACTTTGCACGTAGGGCGAGAATAAATCCAAATGCTCGTTTTTGTTGGTGTGTGGCTCGGCGCGCGTCGTTTTCGTGTAGAAAAATAATTTTCCCTTTTCGCTGGTTGATGCCCTGACATTAATTTGGAAGTTATCGCCACCCATAGATGGCGCAACGAGTCCATCTACGTACCATTTCCACGGTTTAAAAAAAAAACCCGCTCGGCTCCATGACCTAGACTGCCGCGCGGTGCACAGTTCGACACGCTAGCGTAACTCACTTCAGTGTAGCCAACGATAGTTGGCTGAGTGAAGGTCGGTAGCCGTCTAGCCCTGCACTCGTCACTGCCGCATGAACTTCCCGTATCCATCTTAACGCTCCAATCTGATGTTCTCATGTTTGCCATTATGATTATGACGATGTTATCTGGATTCTGGAAAAGCTCCGCCTTCGTGGCGTGGCGTCGTGGCGAGAATTTCGTCAGTCTGTGTGATTTCGCGTGACACAGTTCTCTTACGAACAGAGACATTATGTTTTCATAAGAAGTCAAGTTAGTCAACACTGTTCTTCAAATAGAAACAAAGATCGAAGCTGTTGGATGAGTATTTCTTTTCAAATCGTTTGGAGAGCGTAGGCCTACGTACAGCATTTTTGCATATATTACATCGTCCCAGCGTGCTGCTTATAGCAAAAACTATGATCTTGCAGTGCAGCCTTGATCTTGCAGTGCAGACTTGCAGTCATACACTGATATGTACAGTCTTGTCGGGTTATTTACATTACTATCAATATCATAGTGACGGGAAGTTGTACTTGCAAGTAGTTGTATAGTGTACGGCACTTGCTGTATACTGATCCATAGACTGATAGTGATATAGCTAAGGCTAGTAACTAGTAAGTGTACTGGGACCGTAAATTAACCCACTATTACAAATTATTTTAAATAATCTCATAAGGGCTCATGTAATACCAGAAATGAATAATACCGATTTTTTATGGAGGCTGCAGTGTTGCAATTCTATTATATACAGGTTCTTTTTACTGCCTATAGCCTAGAGTCCTACATATAATACGATGTATGTGTTTGTGCGCGCGTTTATGCATGTATAATTGGCTACGTGTTCCGCTTAGCTAGTCACTCGATGGGTAATCGAGGTGGAGCGAGTCCCAGTCTATATAGCTTTGTCCTTGCAGCCCATTTCCATTCACTGGGCAAGGTTCCCGCCAACGCGAGAATTTCGTCAGTCTTTCTGTGATTTTGCGTCACACAGTCGTGTACGAAGAGAGAAATTATGTTTTTATAACAAGTCACACTGTTCACGTCCCAAATGTCTACCCTGTGTCCCCCAGTAAATTGCGGACTTCGCTGGCAGCTATGGATGCCGTGCGCGGCCAAATTCATTCGCGCACGGATCCATGCTGCGAGCGCTGCATACTGTCTAGGACGTTTCCCGCGGTCGCGTGGCGCCTTGCCGCGGAATTGCGCGCAAGATCTGCGTATAGCGCTTGGATCAAACCGCTCCTTTCGGCAACGCTTCTCTAGTATCCCGTCTCCATCTGGGTAATCAGCGCGAGGCATTAATGTTAGTCGCGCGAACGTACGTGGGGCGCAGGGCGGCGAGTTGTGTATGTGTCGTATGGCGTGTGCAGATCACAGAGTGTGGTTCACCTATACAGGGCCGCGGCTTGGTGTACAGACGCAAGCATAATACATGTTTGCGCGCGCGCAGTGTTGTGTGTATGCGGTGCGTGCGTGCGTGCGTGCGTGCGTGCGGTGTGTGTTTGTGTAGTGTGTGTGCCGTGTGTGCGCGCAGCCAAAGGTGTGTCCTGTATATGGGTTGTGGCCGTGTGGGTATGCGCGTGGCGTGTGCACGGATGTAGCATGCGTGCGTGTGGCGTGCATGGCTTAACGTATGGTTGTGGCGCCGCCCTGCGTAAATTATGAATCAAAATTACGTTAGGTGGTAAATGCGTTTGTCAGGAACCTAAACAATAAGGTGTGGTAATGCCAAACAGTAAATAAAAGTTGGTTTTGCAACGATTTTAAGGGAACCAATTTCACCAACCTTATTGATAACTGTACGTAACCGTACGTTGTGGTAGCTAACCGTAAAGAAGGCGTTTTTTAGCAAAACGTTTTTAAATAACCTCAATAATAACTTTACTAGAAACGTTTACGAAGCTTTGAAAACGTTATCATTCATACCAAACGCATAAAATAACCATTCAAAAATGTTGCGAAAACGTTATATCGTTAGCTGGGTGCGCTTGTTGGTGCTTTTCGGTAACCTGTTTGGTGTGGCTTTCGGTATGCCTTTCGGTGGGCCTTTGCGTGCATTCCGGTGGAATCGTGTTCTCATAGGTCGCCGTTTAGTGTTTTTTGGGGCCTTCCGGTGCCGGGTTCCGGTGGCCTTTCGGTATTAAGAGCGGACGCCGTCTGAAAATTACTCTAGCACCATCGTGCGCATGCCGGTGCCGCATGCGAGTAGCGCGCTGATAATCGAGACTGACACAGAAATAGATAGAAGTAGAAGCTCGTACACCAGCCGCGCCACTGATGCTCTACTATACTAACGGATAGCTCTTAGGCCTATCAAATGTGACGCCTGCCGGCACTGCCCGCCATCTTGCAACGGCGGAAGGTAGAACTCCATCAAAGCTGAATCCGGGGGCTGGCGCGGTCGTTGGTGCCTCGAAGCCGAGCGCCCACGCCGCACAACAGATTTCAAATAGAAGAAAATAAGAAAAATGGACCTTAATTCTCTATTCAATTAGCATGAAAAAAAAACTAGAATCAATGACTATAAGAGATTATATGACTAGGATGATGTATAATAGCTAGGATATAGTATACCGAACTGAGAAACGATGGAGAAGAGAGAATTGCACGATAATAAGTAGTGGTTTGCACATGAGCGTGCCGAGCGAGTACAGCGGGTGCTAAGGCTAGTCGGCAGTCCTATATCTACCAACTCTAGTAATAAATGTCGTTGATCTACCAGTCCAAATCCAAGCGACATATGACCAGCACATACCTGGATATGAAAACAACTTATCACTGAAAGCATACGCTTCATCGCCAGGGGCAGAACGAGATGCGCAACATGTGGGGCAGCCGATCGAATTGTCAAGGATAGGCAATGAACAATGATTGTGGAACAATCGCGTTTCAATTTGTATGTCTCATATCCTAAACTTGTGCCCTAACGATTGGCGTGTTTACTTAACGATGAGCGAAAACACGAGTTTGAACTAAAGATAGCCGGCCATAATGCGCAAAAGGCGCTAGTTGTGACCGTGTACGTGTCCGGCCACACCTGGCCAGGCTGGGCCTACTGACACTGCAGCGAGTAGCCACGCGGTGGCGGCCGCTGACACCTTGGCAGCCTTACCGCAAGAGATAACATGCTGACGTTTGGCCCAACGTTTGGGGCCGGGGGACGGCAGCGCGGAGAGCGGGTGGGAGGGGGGACGCTGTCTTCAGCTCGAGCGCTAAAGGCGTTGGCCATACGTAGTAGCTGGAGCGGCCACGTTGCTGCAAACGTGCTTTTGGCTCAGCGTGGGCAACGTTGGGCAGGCTGACGTTGGCAGGGCACAACGGTTGGCCCAAGCGCAGGTCGGCGTCAACGTTTGGGTGGCGCCAACGTCATATTGCCAACGGTTGGCCCAACGTCAAGACAGCCCAACGTTTGACTGCGCAGACGTTTGTTGCTGCTGCAGGGCGGCCCAACGTTGGCCGCAAACGTTGGCGCCAACGTGTGACCGCAGGACGTTGGCACCAACGTCATATTGCGCACGTTGCGCCCAACGTCAGACAGCAAGCGTGATCAGACGTTTTTTGCATGACAGCGTGCCACACGTTGGCCGGCAAGCGTCAGAACAATCCAGACGGTGTGCCAACTGGCGTTTTGTTGCTGAGGCGTGCGCAGACGCTTGGCCTAAGCGTGCCAGAGCAGCCCGACCGTTGGCGCGAGACGTCATTTTGCAGACGAGGTTGGCCAACGGATTTTTTTGGCTGACCGCCGCCGGGCCAACGTTGCCGGCGAACAGATGGTAGTTGCACAGTGGCCCACCGTCTGACAGGCCAAGCGTTGG
>NW_014582492.1:6303-7715 GCF_000485595.1 Priapulus caudatus
CACACACACACACACACACACACACACATACACACACACACACACAGGATTTCACAGCGCGCAGCCTTGCACGTGAGCCCTAATAAATTCCTAATGAATATGTACGACGCACGGCGGCGTGAGCTGGGAGAGCAGATGCGTCCGTGCGTACCTGTCTTCGCACCTGACAGGTAGCGAACAGGTGTGCTAACGTGAAGAACGAAGTGTTACGAGCAGTCGCTCTCACAGATGACATAAAGATTCTCATGCGTATATTCGGTTCGCATTACGCTGTAGATGTGGCGAATTGTTGCGGTCGTTCTAGCGTTATCTCTGCGAGAGAAAGGAGTTGCTGAATCCGGCAGTAGTGCAGATGGGGTCGTTGTCGTATCAGGTACTACAGATATGTACCCGCGGTAGTTTTAGGTTGTTTAGTATTGTGTTTATATTTTTATATATTGAGGTATGTTTAGGGTTAGGGTTAGGGTTAGAGTTAGGGTTAGGGTTAGGGTTAGGGTTAGTGTTAGGGTTAGGGTACACTTCTGCAGTACAAGTCTGGTACACTTTGTGTATACATATATGTACCTCGGGTACATATCTGTAGTACCTGATACGACAACGACCCCTTGAGCGGCAGTAGTGGAGCAGAGCATGTGACTATACATGAGGAGGGGTCGGACGGGGTAGGGCGTTAAGCAGAGAGAGCGGACCTGCAGAACGGGGTGGGGTGTGTCAGACAAGAGGAAGGTTTAAACAAGGAGGGGTCAGACAAGAGGAAGGTTCAAACAAGGAGGGGTCAGACAAGATGAAGGTTCAAACAAGGAGGGGTCAGACAAGAGGAAGGTTCAAACAAAGAGGGGTTAGACAAGAGGAAGGTTCAAACAAGGAGGGGTCAGACAAGAGGAAGGTTCAAACAGGGAGGGGTCAGACAAGAGGAAGGTTCAAACAAGGAGGGGTCAGACAAGAGGAAGGTTCAAACAGGAGTACAGGAAAGGGAAAGCGCCGATGATAGTGGGAGATCAAACAGGGCGAGAGTTCCAGCAGGGTGGAGATCAGGTAAGGGGTGGGGTCGAGCAGTGTGGAGATCAAGCAGGGAGGGGGTCGAGCAAGGGGTCAAGCAGGGGCAGTAGAGCAAGGGTTCTAGCAGGAGATGGGGTTGAGAAGGAGGTCAATCAGGGGGCTGTCAAGCAGAATCGTCGAGTAAGGGTTCTAGCAGGGGCGAGCATGGGGTTAAGCAGGGCGTTGAGCATGGGTTTTACCAGAGGGAAGGGTTGAGCAGGGGGCATCGGGTGCGTGTTGGCTTCATGACGATCTAAATGCATTTGTGCGAAATGATGGAGTCCAGCATGACGATGATGCATGGTGAGATTCTTGTCAGTAATACCCTTGATACACCGAATTCGGTATTGACCAATGCGCATCAATGGGCATTG
>NW_014582493.1:0-460 GCF_000485595.1 Priapulus caudatus
ACCAGGGTACGTTCTGGTATACCGGACCGTACCCTGGGTACGTTCCGGCAGTACCCTGGGGGACATAGACCCTATGAGCCGAAGTGGGCCCATCCCACAAACATCATGACCCCTCCCAACCACCCACCCCTCCCCTAAACATCGTGACCCCTCCCAACCACCCACCCCTCCCCCAAACAGCGTGACCCCTTCCAACCACCCACCCCTCCCCCAAACATCTTGACCCCTGCTAACCACCCACCCCTTTCCACAAATATCGTGACCCCTCCTAACCACCCACCCACTCCCCAAACACCACGACCCCTGCTAACGTGTCTTTTGTGTACCTACCCCAACACCCAACGTTATCGCACAACTATTGTCGAGAATGTATTAAAATAATTAAAAGTAGGAATAATTAAAGAAACTAAACTAAATATTCGTTGCAAAATACCTTGTACAATGTATCTGTATATATATA
>NW_014582493.1:1741-3353 GCF_000485595.1 Priapulus caudatus
GTGTGTGTGTGTGTGTGTGTGTGTGTGTGTGTGTGTGTGTGTGAGTATGTTTGTGTAGAATCCACACCTGTTCCCAGTTCGATACGCTTCAATCACCATCTTACTTATATCCATTAGGGAAAAAAAATCCATGTAATGTTTTATAAACTCGTTTCTCCCCCTCCACCTCTCCTCCTTTCCTACATACCCCTTGCCTTTCCACCCTCCCCATCTCCCTTCCCATCGCTCTTCTCCCTCCGCATTTTGTTTCCCGCCTTCCGCTCTATTTCTCTTATCTCCCTCCTTCTCCTACTCAACCACCTCATTATACCTCCTACCCTTCCCCTTCCTTCCTTTTGTTTCCGTCTTCTCGCCCCTCTCCCTCTTCCCGCTCTCTCCTCCCTCTCCTTACCCGCCCACCTCCTGCTCCTAGCTCTCCCTTCTCCACCCCTATTTTTCTCCCCGCCCACCCTTCTCTCTCCCTCCATGCCCCTCTCCTTCTCTCCCGCTCTTACTTTCCTCCTTCTTTCCCGCCCCTCTTCTTCTTCTTCTTCTTCTTCTTCTTCTTCTCGTTGGTGATATATCTCGTTGGCGATATATCTCGTTGGCGATATATCTCGTTGACAATATATCTCGTTGACAATATATCTCGTTGACAATATATCTCGTTGACAATATATCTCGATGGTGATATATCTCGTTGGTGATATATCTCGTTGGCGATATATCTCGTTGACAATATATCTCGTTGACAATATATCTCGTTGGCGATATATCTCGTTGGTGATATATCTCGTTGGTGATATATCTCGTTGGTGATATATCTCGTTGGCGATATATCTCGTTGACGATATATCTCGTTGGTGATATATCTCGTTGGTGATATATCTCGTTGGCGATATATCTCGTTGACAATATATCTCGTTGGCGATATATCTCGTTGGTGATATATCTCGTTGGCGATATATCTCGTTGGTGAGATAATCTCGTTGCGATATATCTCGTTGGTGATATATCTCGTTGGTGATATATCTCGTTGGCGATATATCTCGTTGGTGACATATCTCGTTGGCGATATATCTCGTTGGCGATATATCTCGTTGGGATTTCAAACACCTGACGAAGACGCGTTTATCCCTCAAAGATAATATAATCGCGCGCATGCGCCCTCTGGCGGCGGCGTCGCACGCTAGGAGCAGACGACGCGGCACGGGTGTTGCCCCGCAGCGACACTACCAACACCGCCCTAATCACCTCACGAGGAGAAAACGCGGCAAATATTATTCAGAATGCCCCCCTCCTCGCTCTCCCGCTCGCTCTCTCTTTCCGCGTAAAAAGTTTTGTCGGGACTAAATCTATCGGGTAGTTTAATATCACACGCATGACGGCGGCCAAATGCGATTAGAGCATCAGTGAAGTAGCAACCATGAATTACAATTTACGAGTTTAGATGCTGATTCAGCACAAAGCCACGCCAAATGTAATAACCGACATAAATATGTAGATACATACATGTGTGTGTGTGTGTGTGTGTGTGTGTGTGTGTGTGTGTGTGTGTGTGTGTGTGTGTGTGTGTGTGTGTGTGTGTGTGTGTCGTGTGTGTAGTGTGTGTGTGTGTGTGTGTGTGTGTGTG
>NW_014582493.1:4827-6466 GCF_000485595.1 Priapulus caudatus
CTCTCTCTCTGTCTTTTCTTCTGTGTGTCTGTCTCTCTCTCTCTCTCTCTCTCTCTCTCTCTCTCTCTTCCTTTTCTCTCTCTTTCTCTGTCGCTCTTTCTTTTTCTCTCTCTTTCGCTGTCACTCTGTTTCGCTCTCTATTTCTCTGTCTCTCTCTTTCCCTTTCTCTCTGTTTCTCTCTCTTTCCTTCTCTGTTTCTCTTTCTCTGTCTCTGTCTGTTTCTTTCTCTCACTTTATCTCTCGTATATATAGTCGCGCGAAATAGTCGCGTGATATTCGAGAGTAAAGCTTCGAAACTTTCGAACGCGAAGCCTTTGAGTTTTCCTTTTTCAAACCGTCCTATTGAAACACTTTCGCCGCATAAAATACCAGCAGACGCTCTAGAAATGCAACGCAGCAGTATCAGTATATATATATATCTACCTGCGCCTCTCTATCGTGTCCGTATCGTCGTCAGACGCGGGAAACGCAGGAGAGAGACACTTGCACTCAATCACAGACAGATGTGTGTGTGCGTGTGTGTGTGTGTGTGCGTGTGTGTGTGTGTGTGTGTGTGTGTGTTGTGTGTGTGTGCGTGTGTGTGTGTGTGTGTGTGTGTNTATATAAACCGCTATTACAAGAAATGTCATAGTGTCAAATGTTATAAGAGCGAGAAAAGCAGCATATGCCGCATCACGCTAGCAACTAGCTTGCGTAGCTAGCAACTAGCTAACGTGTGCTAGCTAGCAACCAGCTATGGTGTGCTAGCAACTAGCTAACGTGAGCTAGCTAGCAACTAGCTAACGTGTGCTAGCTACTAGCTAGCGTGTGCTAGCTAGCAACCAGCTAACGTGTGCTAGCTAGCAACTAGCTAACGTGTGCTAGCTAGCAACTAGCTAACGTGTGCTAGCTAGCAACTAGCTAAAGTGTGCTAGCAACCAGCTAACGTGTGCTAGCAACTAGCTAACGTGTGCTAGCAACCAGCCAACGTATGCTAGCTAGCAACTAGCTAACGTGTGCTAGCTAGCAACTAGCTAACGTGTGCTAGCTAGCAACTAGCTAACGTGTGCTAGCAACTATAGCTAACGCGCGCGTGTATAACACCTCACACCGATTACCTGCCACAGTTAGGTAATGCGCACGCACGCACGCACGCACGCACGCACGCGGGTTCTCACTAACGCATGCACGCACGTACGTACACACGCACACACGTACGCACGCACGCACGCACGCACGCACGCACGCACGAATAAGCGTACGCACGTACACACACACTCACGCACGCACTCACGCACGCACGCACGTACGCACACACGCACGCACGCACGTACGCACGCACGCACGCACGCACGCGAGCATTCATAGTTACCTGGAGCAGAAGAAGAAGGTAGGAGCAGACGCCTCAGCTATATTTCGTCCTTGTCTTCGTCTGCTGCTGTCGCCGTGGCACACGCGTCACAGCGACGACGTCGCCAGCACGACGATACCGCGCCGACGTCCGACGTCCGACGAGCGTCTGCGCGCAATGACGTCACGGCAGCCTGCTGAATTCGTCTTTCTCTCTCTCTCTGTCTTTTTCTCTGTGTGTCTGTCTCTCTCTCTCTCTCTCTCTCTCTCTCTTCTTCTTCTCTCTTCTCTCTCTCTCTTCTTCTTCTTC
>NW_014582493.1:7466-9977 GCF_000485595.1 Priapulus caudatus
GTGTGTGTGTAGTGTGTGTGTGTGTGTGTGTGTGTGTGTGTGTGTGTGTGTGTGTGTGTGTGTGTGTGTGTGTGTGTGTGTGTGTGTGTGTGTGTGTGTGTGTGTGTGTGTGTGTGTGTGTGTGTTTGCGTGTGTGTGTGTGTGGGTATGTGCGTGTGTGGGTGTGCGCGTAGTACCTTGTACCTTGAAACAGTTTACCTTCCTAGAGTTCGTATGGATGCGTTTCCATGGCGTCAGCGTCTGCCTATTTTCTTGTTCGATGTTTGGTAAAATGTTTCTCGCCTCTACTTTTTCTCCTGCCTCCCCTCTTGCATCTCCTCTCTCTACGCTTCCTCTCTCCTTTCTTCTGCCGGAGGGCACCTCGCACGCACACAGTCAGTATCAGGTTCGAGACCCGCCGATGGCGGTCGGGTTAAGGGTTCAAGTCCCGTCACTATTCACGCACCACACCTGACTTCTCTTCTTCACGTCCTCCACCTCGTCTATCACCGCAGGCTTCCTCTCCGGCGGGTTCCTCTTTTTCAGAGGAGGAGGAGGTTTCTTCTTCCCTGTGTGGGTTTCCTCCGCCTGGGTGGTTCTTCGCTCTCCGGCCTGAGAGAAAATTAATTCTCCCGATCCTCCAAGAATCCGAAGCTCGATCGAGTGAAGCTGTGAGCTGTTGGGATGAGGATGCTGGGATGCTGGGATGCGGGGATGCGGGATGCTGGAACGCGCGTTACCGACGCACTGTGCCGGTCGAACTGCGGCGCTGCGTCAGCCGCTCTGCAGTGCTCATGCGCGCGTGACGTCACCGCGGCGACACGTGACCGGCGCGAAGACAGGGCGTGATGAGTGTAGCACGGTAGAGGGGGAGGAGGGGAGAGAGAGGGAGAGAGAGGGAGGAGGGGAGAGAGAGGGAGAGAGAGGGAGGAGGGAGGAGGGAGAGGAGAGGAGAGAGAGGGAGGAGAGGAGAGAGAGGAGGAGGGAGAGAGAGAGACGAGAGGAGGAGGAGGAGAGAGAGGAGGACACTAGAGACAGAGCCGGAGCAGGGGAAAAGAGAACAGAGAGAGGGACGAGACGAGATGAGAGATGCGAGAGGAGAAGAGGACGCGACGACGAGAACCTGCTCACGCGCGGCCCTGTCGCGCGCCGGAGGAGAGAGAGGAGACGCGGTGCGCGCTACGCCGCCGCAGTCGACCGAGAGACCTGCGCCGTCGAGACAGAGAGAAGAGGAGAAGAGACGAGAAGAGAGACGGCAGAGAGACCACACAGAAGACCGGAGACAGGAGAACACCCAGCCGACGGCGCACGACGAATAGCAGAGTCACGACCCGCGCGAAAAGAGATAGAGAGGAGACGGAGAGCGCCGCGACCGGAGAAGGAGAGAGCGACGAGAGACCAGACGAGCAGGGACAGAGAGCAGACAGAGAAAACACAGAGGAGAGAACGGACAGAGAACAAAGAGAAGAGAGAACACACCAAGAGAATTAACAGAGATGCGCATGAAATAGAGACAAGACGAGAGAGAGAAAGAGAGAGAGCACGCGGATCGCGAAATCGAGAGCGTGCGAAAGAGAGGAGAGACGGAGAGAGAGAGAGAATCGAGAGAGCGGAGAGAAGACGAGAGCGAAATGCAGCGCGCGCGCGCGCGCAATGAAGAGAGAACGAGAGAGAGACGAGACGAGAGAGACGAGAGAAGACTGCAGAGAGACCAGAGACACGAGAGAGAGAGATGAGAGAGAGAGCAACCCGAGCAAGAGAGACAACAAGAAGAGGGAGAGAGATACAGAGAGAGAGAATGCGCGCCCGCGCGCGAGCAAGATGAGCAGATGGACGACAGTAGAGAGACGAGATGCAAGACAGAGAGAAGCGATGAGAGAGAATGCGCGCTGCTGCGCGCGCGAGAGGAGAGGAGAGAGATGAGAGAGAGAGAGAGACCGAGAGACCGAGACGAGGAACGACGAGAGAGAGAGAACGCACGGAGAAGAGAGGAGAGACGAAGAACAGAGAGAGAAGCAGAGAGAGAGTAGAGAGAGAGCATGCGCGCTCCGCCGAGCCGACGAGAGCGCGCGTCTAGACAGAGAGACAGCGTCGCCGCCGACACACTGACAGCGGCATGTCCGTTCGTCTGCCTGTCGTCGTGACGAGTTAATTTCTCGATAATGTTTTTTTTGCTGCCAGCGCGGGCCGTCAGCAGCGTGCCGCCTCCGTTACATATGCGGCTGCGGCGGCGGCGTCATGTGAGGAAGAGGAGGAGGATGAGGAGGAGGAGGATGAGTGACGGAGATGCGGGATACCAGCAGCTTTCTTATCGTTGTACGCCTTTCTCTTTCTCTTGTTCTCGGTCTCTCTCTCTCTCATTATGTCGCTGCGCCGGCCCTCCATTACTCAGCGCGAGACTTTAGATTCGGCGGCATGATCCGTGTCTCGTCTCTCTCTCTCTCTCTCTCTCTCTCTCTCTCTCTCTCTCTCTCTCTCTCTCGCTCTCTCTCTCTCTCTCCAGGGTTCGTAGCAGGTCTTCTAAAGTCTTAT
>NW_014582494.1:0-1607 GCF_000485595.1 Priapulus caudatus
CGGGGGACGCTAAAGGCGCACAGCATAGGGCCAGTGGACAAGGTTGGCTAAATTCACGGGCAGGTGGCCAAGCGGTGCAGTGTTTCCGTTGTCGCAGACACGGGCATATCTCACGCCACTGCCCTACCCGTACCGGTGAACGGGAGCCAGAGGCTCCGTCGTACTTTCGCGGGAGTCAGCCACGCCGTTGGACCCGGTCCTTGGATAAGGACTCAGGAAACGGGTAGTGGCCAGCCCATGTGCACCCCCGCATCCAGTACGCGGTTGTTCCGGGCTATGGCCTGCCCAGGTGACGAGTTGTCAGCTCCGACCTCAGCCGTGGGCTGCCTGGCAGCTTCCGGTGGAACTCTGCGGCCAAGTGATTGACTTCACTGTGGACACTGGCGCGAAGATTTCGCTACTGGATCGGGCGACCTACCTCTCGTTACCCCCGTGTAGGCCTGGCCTGCAGGAAGTGGAGACGACGTTGGTAGATGCTCAGGGAAATGACATCCCTGCAGTGGGGGGACTGTGCACAGACCTGGCCATTTACGGCAGGCAGTATACCCACAACTTGCTTGTTGTGGAATCGAGACTTCGCAGATGGTTGCTCGGACTGGACTTCATGCGTGACCGAGGGTGTCAGCTTGATGTAACCAGATGACATCTGACCATTGACGATGTCCTGCACGTGCTGCATGAGAAGAATGGGTTGCAGGGGCGGGTGCTGCATGCAGCATGCCGCACGGTACTTGCTCCGAACCACGGTACTGTGGTAATGGGTAAGTTTGCCAAGGATCTCTGGCCCAGAGACATGCTAGCAGTGGCTGAGCCAACTACAAAATTTTGAAAGAAATACGGAAGAAGTGGAGCTCTCATGGCCCGATGTCTGGTGGATACTAGCGGGCATGACGTTCCTCTCTCTGTCGTGAACTCGAGACGCAGAGCTGGTCATCAACGCTGGTACTGAGCTAGCGTGGCTAGAACCGGTCACGCAGGTTGCGCTGGCAGAAATCCGAGAGAACTCAGAAGTTGAGGTTGATAGCCAACCGACTGAGGTCCCTGGTCATCTTCAACCTCTGTTGGACGGAGTGGATGAAGCTCTGACCCATAAACAAAAGATGGCTGTAGCAGAGATGCTCTGCCGGTATGGCTTTGTTCACCGCTCCTGGTGAGAGGTTGGGTCATACTGGTCTCGTGCGGCATACGATTAATACGGGTACGCACCCCCTATTAAGCAAGCCCCGAGACGCTGTGCATTGACGAAACAGGAGGTGATGAACAGGAAGGTCGAGAAAATGCTTCGGGACGGCATGATCTGTCCGAGTAATAGCCCGTGGGCGTCCCCTGTCGTGCTAGTCATGAAGAAGGATGGCAGCACCCAGTTCTGTGTAGACTACCACTGTATGATTGAGGTTACCATCAAGGATGCGTACCCCATTCCAAGGATCGACGATACGTTGGATTCCCTGGCCGGTGCCCAGTGGTTTTCCACAATCGATCTGACGAGCGGGTATTGGCAGGTCGAGATGGACTCCAAAACGGCATTTAGTACCCGTCAGGGTTTGTTGGAATTCAAGGTCATGCCTTTCGGGTTATGCAACAGTCCAGCGACCTTCGAGCGGTTG
>NW_014582494.1:2409-4535 GCF_000485595.1 Priapulus caudatus
GATTGCGTACTTAGGCACTTTCGACATGCGGATTGAACACCGTCCTGGTAAACTGCATGGCAACGCAGACGGCTTATCCCGGCCGCCGGGATGTCGTACGTGCAAGCGGCAGGACTGCCCAGATTGTCACAGTTATACTGGCTCACGTGAAAGCACAGAAGATGGCTCCAGGACGTCCTGTGCGTACTCGACGACAGCCAAAGACTTGCGTGCCTTGTCCTGTAGAGCTCCGAGCTACGCTCTGTCAGTGGACAGATGCGCAGGTTCGGGAGTGGCAGCGGGCAGACCCCACAATGAGATGATGCAACTTCTGCAGAAGCGTGAGGCTCGGCCTCCGTTCTCAGAACTTGCAGCTGAGTCACTGGAAGCCAGACGATATTGGGAGGTGTGGGACCGCCTGGAACTCCGGAGAGGATTGCTGTTCCAGGTGTGGGTTCCGACATACGCCCAGGAGTCTTCCATACTGCAATCAACCGTCGGGAGTTGTTGAATGCTCTCCACGGTGGTCGCATTGCGGTGCACCTAGGCATTCGAAAGACGTTGTTTCGAATTCGGCAACGATTTACGTGGCCGGGTATTCGCACAGACGTCCAACGCTGGTGTCGGCAATGCGATACGTGCGCTCGACGGGAAACCGGGCGATGTAAGCAGGCCAAGCTGCAGCAGCAAGCAGTTGGCGCACCTTGGGAGAGGATTGCGGTCGATTTTCTCGAACCCCTCCCATTGACAGAGGCAGGAAATCGGTACATTCTCGTGGCCTGTGATTATTTCACGAAATGGGCAGAGGCGTACGCACTTACTGACCAAACTGCTCAGACTACGGCCGCCTGCCTGGTCTCGCAGTTGTTTACTCGGTTTGGCTGCCCACGTCAGCTCCACTCCGAACAGGGTCGTAATTTTGAGTCCAAGCTCTTTGCCGGAGTATGTACACTCCTGGGTATCGAGAAGACTCAGACGACCCCGTACCATCCACAATCCGACGGGCAGATTGAACGTTTCGACAGAACCTTGTTGGACATGTTGGCAAAGGTGGGGTGTGAGCAGAAGAATTACTGGGACCAACATCTTCCTTATGTAATGGCAGCCTACAGAGGTACAGCCCAGGAGAGTACGAGGGTAAGTCCAAACCTCATGATGTTTGGTCGTGAGGATAGCTTGCCGGTAGAACTCATGTTTGACCGACTCCCAGGTCCGGAGGCACCGGATTGTCCTGAAGAAAAAGGGTTAAATAGGTGAGAATGGCTACCCACGCCGCGCATTGGCGTGCCCGCGAGATACTTCTAAGGGCGGCGGAAAGACAGAAACGCAACTACGACAAGGCTGTCGTGTGTGCGCATTTGCCGCCTGGTACCTGGGTCTGGCGATATTACCCTCCTGAAGCTGGAAAGCTTGGGAATCCGTGGCAGGGTCCTCTCCTGGTAGTCCGAGAGTGTAGTACCTTACGCTGGATCCAGGCTGAGAAAAATGAGGAACCCTGCGTAGTCTCGATCGATGACCTGAAACCTTACCTTGGAGGAAACACGCCCGCAGCTTGGTGCATCCCGGACCTGGTCCCGGATAAAGCTACCTCTGTGGATCGCTCAGTAACCAAAGGAAGGGAAGATGGTGTTGAGGACATACCCGACTCGGGTAGGGTGAGCATTAACCCCGAAATATCCGATACGCGGGCAGACAAAGACATGTCCGATGCAGAAGACAAGTTGGAAGAGCTCGCAGCAGAACTTCCTGTGCAGCCTGATGACAGTGGCAGGTTGCCTGTAGTAACTGCCGATGCGGCCTTGGCAGGCGTCATACCAGTGGAGAGTGCGGTGGTTATTCCCTCTTCGCGTGATTCGCGTGGTGCCAGCCTTGAGCAGGTCTCCGACCCAGTCCGCAGGACTCGGAGAAGGCATGGGCCTATCTATGTTCCCCATAAGAGGCAGCCAGGGAAGCGTATGGCGTGTGGTCCACGTCATTTCGGTTTTCCTGAGTGAGCACAGGGCGTGGTGTCAGGCCGGGCATCAAGAGCTTGACCGCCACGGTTATTGGCAAAACCGTGCAGTCTGTGCCATAACATCACGTCAGACCGGGAAATAGTCCCCGCCATAACTATTAACGTTATGCGGTCTGTGAGCAACATACCGCAC
>NW_014582494.1:4726-7710 GCF_000485595.1 Priapulus caudatus
AAGGGCGTTACCCTTTCCTTAGCCTCGGCTGGTTACGGACAGTAACCCCGAGAGCAGGCACGTAAGGCAATTCTCATTCACGCAAGTTGCACTCCAGACGAGTCAGTCAGGTAGCCTTGTGTGTCAATCCTAGGGACACTGTAAGACAGTTATTGCGACGTAATGCTTTCCGCACGTGAGACAGATTGAACACAGGCACAGGTGAGGATCCCACCTCTCCATCGGTATACGACACCGGTATATCGGGTAATGGTGGGCCTGACGCAGTCCGACAAGTACGAAGGTTGTTCCGTAAGGGGATTCAGGCAAAGTACTACCTTACCTCTGTCTGAGTCAAAGCAGTGGCGCCCTTTCCGTGTGAGTAAGCGCTCTTAGATAGAGACGTCTGAAAACCGGACACCCCCATTGCCAGCGTATTGGTTTGTTCGTGGCAAGAGTGATCACTAACCTACCACGTGGCAATTAGCGTGTGGTAGTGATTCATTGCATCAACAGTGAACGGTGGTAACGTGAAACACACGCTCTGAGACCACGTGGCACCTCCATGCATAGGTACTCGGAGCAGGCATGTTATTAAGGGGGTTCAGGCTAGGCTCGCAGGAGTGTTTCTCCGGAGCTATGGCCGCCCCGTTAAAAGAAATGCGCCAGCGTGGAATTGGTTGCTACAGTTGTGGCTTCTATGTCTTAACGATGTGGCTTGGCAAAGATCGGAAAGGTGATTCACCTGCTGAGGGCTCTCGTCGGAAGTGGAGAGATGAGTCGCGTGGCTTAATTCTCCCAACCCATGTAAGCTTGGCCGGTGCTCACCCGCGACCAAGTATGGCGGACTCAGAAAATCTCCTCGATTCAGTGCTGCAGCTAAGACGTTTGATGCATGGAAACAGAGCCATGGGAAGGCTCACCGGTGTCTACCGGGTTGGAAATAGAACTCTCGGAGCACAGGGCGGGTCCTGCGTTTTCTGCCACCGCCGTGAGAGGGACTGCGTCCTTCATCGGAGGGTCTTCCCAGAGCAGGGGCCCCTCGCGGGGTCATCCTAGTATCATACGACATGCGACGCCGTCTCCGTCAGACAGCGCTAGAGGGATGTGCCCAGGCCGAGCTTTGTTCAGCGGGGTGCCATTCAAACCCTCACTGGTACCAACGGCCTGCTGGTCGTGGTGCAAAGCGTGCTTGCTGCCGACATACCACGTGGGAGAGCACAAACAAGAGTTCCACTGCCGAACCGGGAACAGTCATGCTTGTCCGGTGAAAGACTGCCGATTCCGGACGCCGGTGGGCCTCGTCTACAGGATGATCCAGCACATGAGCCGGGTCCACCAGGTGCGGAGGAAGCACCCATCTGTGGTGTCTAGCGCCTGGGCAACGACGGAGGACCCTCCTACAGCCCACAAGCATGCGGGTGCGGGATATCTGCTGCCGTTGAAGGGAGTTACAATTCCGGACCCAGACCATTTCCGAAGGCAAGCAAAGGTGGCACGCGTGGCAGCAGCAGAGGGCTCCGCTAAGGAGGGGCGTGGCAGGAAGCAACGAGTCTCACCCCTGGGATCCGCGACGAGGAGGAACCGGCGCTCGAGCAGGGACTGCTTTGCCGCTGAGGCGGACTCACATTGAAGTTGCCACCGCATCTCATAGAGCAGCAGCCTCGGCCTCGCATTGGGCTGAGGATGCAGATGTCGGCTGCGGAGCNTGTCTACCGGGCTGGAGATAGAACTCTCGGAGCCCAGGGCGGGTCCTGTGTTCTCTGCCACCACCATCGGAGAGTCTTCCCGGAGCAGGAGCCCCTCGCGGGGTCATCCTAGAATTATACGACGTGCGACGCCTTCTCCATCGGCCGGCGCAAGAGGGTTGTGCCCAGGCCGAGCTTCGTTCAGCGGGGTGCCAGTCAACGCCTCGCTGGTACCAACGGCCTGCTGGTCGTGGTGCGGAGCGTGCTTTCTACCGACGTACCACGCGGGAGAGCACGAACAGGAGTTCCACTGCCGTACCGGGACCACTCATGCTTGTCCGGTGAAGGACTGCCGTTTCCGGACGCCGGTGAGTCTTGTCTACCGGATGGTCCAGCACCTGAGCCGAGTCCACCAGGTACGGAGGAAGCACCCATCTGCGGCGTCCAGCGCCTGGGCGACGACGGCGGACCCGCCTACGGCCCACAAGCGTGCGGGTGCGGGATATCTGCTGCCGGTGAAGGGAGTGACGATTCCAGACCCAGACCACTTCCGAGGGCAAGCGAAGGTAACACGCGTGGCAACAGCGGAGGGCTCTGCGAAGGAGGGGCGTGGCAGGAAGCGACGAGCATCACCCCTGGGATTCGCAGCGAAGAGGAACCGGCGCTCAAGCCGGGACTGCTTTGCCGCCGAGGCGGACATACGCACTTGGAAGCTGCCACCGCAACTCGTAGAGCAGCAGCCTCGGCCTCGCATTGGGCTAAGGATGCAGATGTCGGCTGCGGAGCTCAGTGTTGCGGAGAGCATGATGGAGGCTCGGCTGCTAGACGATACGCGCGACCTAATAGCACTACGCGCTACTATACGGGAGAGAGCGTGTACAGATACTGGGTAGATAGGCGTGACAATGTAATAAACCATTTTGAGACGTAAAAACCGAACATGATATCTGTTGTTTTTTATATATTATGCACGTCTATAGTATGTCGATATAGTATGCTTCGATATAAAGCGGCATGATATGTGATGTAAATAATGTATATAATTCAGAAGCGCTATTCATAGTGTGGAGGCAAATTGGCAGGAAAAGATGTAAACATTACAAACATTAACATACCGGAGCTTGCGGATGTAGTTGGTGATTGTAGCTGCTTATTCACACTGGCTGCCGCACATATGTTTACACTACTGTACTTCACAGTAATTCGGCGAGTACACTATAGACAAATCTTTAGCCGTGTTCATGTGCATCCGTCTCTTATGCTGCGGTTTATTTGACTGGAGTATGATTAATGGTGAGCCTAATAATATGAGCGAGG
>NW_014582495.1:0-516 GCF_000485595.1 Priapulus caudatus
AGAGAAAGATAGCGTGAACGACAGACAGAGAAAGAGAACGATATAGAGCAAACGACGGACAGACAGAGAGAAAGATAGCGTGAACGACAGACAAAGAGAGAGAGAAAGATAGAGCAAACGACGGACAGACAGAGAGAAAGATAGAGCGAACAACGGACAGACAGAGAGAAAAATAGCGGAAACGACAGACAGAGAGATAGAAAAATAGAGCAAACGACAGACAGACAGAGAGAGAAAGATAGCACGAACGACAGACACAGAGAGAGGAAGAAAGAGCGAACGACAGACAAAGAGAGAAAGATAGAGCGAACGACGAACAGACAGAGAGAAAGATAGCTTAAACGACAGACAGAGAGAGAGAAAGATAGAGCGAACGACAGACAGAGAAAGAAAGATAGCGTGCGCGACAGACAGAGAAAGAGAAAGATAGAGCGAACGACGGACAGACAGAGAGAAAGATAGAGCGAACGACGGACAGACAGAGAGAAAAATAGCGGAAACGACAGACAGAGAGAG
>NW_014582495.1:3778-5455 GCF_000485595.1 Priapulus caudatus
ACACTACACTCTTTCCTCTCTCTATCTCTTTCCTCTTTCTCTCTCACTCCCTCCCCGCTATTCGTCTCTCACTGCCGCCGACGCCACGCCGCGCAGGCTCATCTCACTCTCTCTCTCTCATGGCTCTCCTCCTCTCCTGCTCCCTCGCCCTCACCGCACCTCCGCCCAGCCAACAGGCCTCTCTTCTCCTCCTCTCTCTCCCTCTTCCCTCCTCTCTCTCCTCTCTCTCGTCGTCTCTCTCTCCCATCTTTCTTCCTCCTCTCCCCCGTCTCTTCTTCCTCTCCCCATCCTGCTTCTTACCTCCTTGCTCCCTTCTCTCTCGCCATCTTTCTCTCTCTTCTCTCTCATCTTCCCTCTCTCCTTTCTTCTCTCTCTCTCCCTCTCCGTCTCTCTCTCGTCCCCTCAGCTCATTTCTTCCTCTCTCCTCTTCCTAGTCCTATCTCTCTCTTTCTCTCCTCCTCCGTCTCTCCTCTCTCTTCTGCACTGCTCTCTATCTCTCACCTCTCGTCTCTCTCTCCTCTCTCTCCTCTCGCGCTCTGCTCTCTCTCTCTCTCTCTCTCTCCTCTCTCTCTTCCTCCTCCTTTCCTCCTTCCCTCGTCCCATCTCTCCTCTCTTATCTCTCATCTCTCTCACTTACGTCTCTCCCTCTCTCTCCCTCTCTCGCTCTCTCTTCTCTCTCTCTCCACTCTCTCTCTATCTTTCTCTCTCTCTAATCTTCTATCTCTCACTCTCCTCTTCTCTCGTCTCCTCTCCGTCCTCTCTAATCTCTACTCTCTCTCTCATCTCTCTCTCTCTCTTTTGCGCGCGCGCTAACACCGGCTGTGCAATCGCACGCACGTACGCGACAGCGACAATTGTGTTGTAGATATAATATGTGCATGCGTCGCTTTCTGCAGTGGCAATCATGATATTAATTTAATATGTGTGGATATCTCGCTGTACAAATACAGTAGTGCCAAATCTCAGTCATCGATATGACAGCTCGTTGTTAATCAAACAGTCGCCAATGTAATTAGAAAATCCAGCGAAGATCCGAAAATTTGAAAGTTCGACAATGACTCGCATTGATCCCCATCCGGCCGTTGCCTGCTTGAGATAGATACCAGCTGGTGAGTATTCGCGACGCGACGCCATTCACGTGGCCGCATTCAGCGCGCTCATGTATGCGTGCGCGTGCGTGAGCGTGCGCGCGTGCGTGCATCATCACGTAGCCGTGTGGCGACCTGACGCGACAGGTCGCTGGATGACGTCGACGTCATCTTTCAAGAGGAAACGTTAAGAATCGTGCGCGCGGTGAGCGAGAGCAAAGCTGAGCATGTTCGTGAGCATGGCGGGAGCATAGCACGTACGCTCACTCACAGGCGGGTGATAACACTGTCTGCGATAGGCGGTCAATCGTACCGCTGCCACCGCGCGGTGAAAACGACCTTCGTTAGTTTTACAACGGTAGCCTGCAAGCTAGCTGATCAGCCCAGTATATACTTGCAGCAAGAGAGAGAGAGATAGATTGAGAGAAAGAGGGAGAGAGACATGGAAAATGAAAGAGGAAGAGATGGGGAGAGAGAGAAAGAACGAGAAAAATGAGAGAGAGGGAAAGAGAACAAGAGAGAAAAAGAAAGAAAAGAGTGAGAGAGAGAGAGAGAAAGAGAGAGAGAGAGAGAGAGAAAGAGAGAGAGA
>NW_014582495.1:6873-7709 GCF_000485595.1 Priapulus caudatus
CACACACACACACACAGCAGCAGCAGCAGCAGCAGCAGCACTCACCTATATATCCGGGCTGTCGTTGCTCGCTCGGCGATGCTGCAGAGCTCTCTCTCTCTCTCTCTCTCTCTCTCTCTCTCTCTCTCTCTCTCCGGACGTTCGGTTCCTTCGCACGGACACCGCAGGCGCGCGTGCACGAGTCAGCGACGTATCGCCGCTATACACGCGCCGGATGAACGCGCGACCGCGAGCGCGCTGACAGTGCTGCAAACGGAAGCTGAAACAACACTCGTGGCTTCCTTTGATGCTAGCTGGTAGCGATCAGTGCAGCTCTCTCGCTCTCTCTTTCTCTCTGGGCGAGCACGCCCCGCAGTCGGTATCATGCGTGGATTAGCCGCTCGTTGATTGCACACGCCGATAGAGTGACGGCTCGAGCGCGCGCGCGAGTGACAGCGAGCACGCGGGAGAGTACGTGTGTACGTACGATCAAGTCCGGCGGGACGCAGGAAGGAGAGAGACCGTCTACACGAGGGCGCGCGGTATGTTAGACCACCGCCACGAATTTATATTCGTCGTCGACGCTCGCGATGACGTCATTGGGGGGGTTGAGCGGCGAGCGAGCGGCATTTCGTCGGCGTAGGTTGTAGCGATTTCAGGAGACCCTCGCACTGACGACGCAGTAAGAGAGCGGTGCGGGGAGGGGCGGCAGGAATAGGAGAGTGAGGGGAGTGAGCGACGCGGGGAGGAGCGGCGCGTGTATAGCAGCGATACGTCGCTGACTCGTGCACGCGCGCCTGCGGTGTCCGTGCGAAGGAACCGAACGTCCGGAGAGAGAGAGAGAGAGAGAGAGAGAG
>NW_014582496.1:0-860 GCF_000485595.1 Priapulus caudatus
TGAACATGTAGGATGTACATGTAGGATGTACATGTAGAATGTACATGTAGGATGCACATGTAGGATGTACATGTAAGATGTACATGTGGAATGTACATGTAGGATATACATGTAGGTTGTACATGTAGGATGTACATGTAGGATGTACATGTAGGATGTACATGTAAGATGTACATGTGGAATGTACATGTAGGATGTACATGTAAGATGTACATGTGGAATGTACATGTAGGATATACATGTAGGTTGTACATGTAGGATGTACATGTAGGATGTACGTGTAGCATGTACGTGTAGGATGTACGTGTAGGATGTACATGTAGGATTTACATGTAGAATGCACATGTAAGATGAACATGTAGGATGTACATGTAGGATGTACGTGTAGGATGTACGCGTAGGATGTACGTGTAGGATGTACATGTAGGATGTACATGTAGAATGTACATGTAGGATGTACATGTAGCATGTACATGCAGGATGAACATGTAGGATGTACATGTAGGATGTACATGTAGGATGTACATGTAGAATGTACGTGTAGGATGTACGTGTAGGATGTACGTGTAGGATGTACGTGTAGGATGTACGTGTAGGATGTACGTGTAGGATGTACATGTAGGATGTACGTGTAGGATGTACATGTAGGATGTACATGTAGGATGAACATGTAGGATGTACATGTAGAATGTACATGTAGGATGTACATGTAGGATGTACATGTAGGATGTACATGTAGGATGTACATGTAGAATGCACATGTAGGATGCACATGTAGGATGTACATGTAGGATGTACGTGTAGCATGTACGTGTAGGATGTACGTGTAGGATGTACATGTAGCATGTACATGTAGGATG
>NW_014582496.1:2218-2574 GCF_000485595.1 Priapulus caudatus
CTCTTCTCCTCCTCTCCTCTCTCTTACACAACCACACCAACACCACGTGCAGCTGCACCGCCTGTATCGTCTGCAAGCAAACCCACACACGCACGCGGGCGTACAATCAACTCATGTTCAATCTCCCCCTCCCCTCTCTTCCTTCCCTTCCCTCTCCCCTCCTCCCATCTCCCTCCTCTCCCTGCAGCTCAGTGAAGCCCAGGCTCCACGATTAAGTAAACCGTATTACTGAATAGTAAATACTAAAGTAAGCATTACCGACTTCCTCCCCTCTCCTCCATTCCTCGTCTCTTTCTTCCCCTTCCTCCTCCCCTCCTCCCTTCCCTCCACCCTTCTTCTCCTGCCCTCTTCCCCTA
>NW_014582496.1:7137-7707 GCF_000485595.1 Priapulus caudatus
AATTTAACCATAAAAATGAACAGAATTACTTATATTTTGTGAAAAGTAGAAATATTTTTTTATTTTGTACTATTTACGGTGACGTAATCACTTTAACTCTGCATTGTTTGGGTCATTCGCATTTGATTAGTCGAGGCCAGGGGCCCATTAGGGTTAGGGTTAGGGTAAAGGTAAGGGATAAGGTTGAGGCTAGGGTGAGGGTTAGAGCACAGGTGAGGGACAGAGTTAGGGTTAGGGTGAAGGTGAGGGATAGGGTTAGGGTTAATGTCAAGGTTAGGGTAAGAGTTAGCAATAAACCTGAGGGATAGGTAGACAGCAGTATTTACCTGCTTGATGGCCATGTGTATCTTGCTCATGTTGATGTTGCGTGCCTCCTCCAGCAACGTTGCCTCGTCCAGTTGCAGTATGTTGACGCGACTCTTACACAGCTCCAACAACACCACGTTCGGCTGCACCGCCTGTATCGTCTGCAAGCAACATGCGCACGCTTACGATCAACTCGCGTCTGACAGCCCCTCCTCCTTCTCTCCCCTCTCCTCTCCCTCTTCCCATCTTCCCCTCCTCTATCTC
>NW_014582497.1:0-544 GCF_000485595.1 Priapulus caudatus
CTATCTATGGTGTGGTCAAATCAAAGCAGCCAATCAGAAGAGCCCAATGGATATAACGTGTAGGAAAAAAAATTCGCAGGTGGGCGGGCGCTTGGGCTTTCGGGCGGATGGACGGAGGGGCTGGTGGACGGACGGACGGACAAACAGACAGACAGACAAACAGACATAATAGTTAATACACCTAGCAGCGGCAGTATCTATTCTTGAGAAATTAATTGTAAGTGTGCGTGTCTACACTCGCAAACATGTACGCACTTTTACACGCGCACGCACGTAGGTACGCAGGCACGTGCATACCTGCCTGATAATTAAGCAGCAGCAGCAGCAGCCGCAGGAGCAGCAGCTTCCGCAGGTGAGACGTCTAGGAGGAATGAGGATGAGGATGAGGATGAGGATGCCGATGAGGATGAGGATGAGGATGGGGATGAGGATGATGATAAGGATAAAGATAAGGATGGGGATGAGGATAATGATGAGGATGAGGATGAGGATGGGGATGGGGATGAGGATGAGGATGAGGATGAGGATGAGGATGAGGATGGGG
>NW_014582497.1:5279-5610 GCF_000485595.1 Priapulus caudatus
GAGGATAAGGGTGAGGATGAAGATGAGGATGAGGATAATGATAAGGATGAGGATAAGGACGAGGATAAGGATGAGGATGAGGATGAGGATGAGGATAAGGGTGAGGATGAAGATGAGGATGAGGATAATGATAAGAATGAGGATGAGGATGAGGATGAGGATGAGGATGAGAATAAGGATAAGGATAAGGATAAGGATAAGGATGAGGATAAGGATAAGGATAAGGATGAGGATGAGGATGAGGATGAGGATGAGGATGAAGATGAGAATGAAGATGAGGATGAGGATAAATATGAGGATGAGGATGAGGATGAGGATGAGGATGAGGATG
>NW_014582498.1:5082-5538 GCF_000485595.1 Priapulus caudatus
GAGAGAGAGAGAGAGAGAGAGAGAGAGAGAGAGAGAGAGAGAGAGAGAGAGAGAGAGAGAGAGAGAGAGAGAAGCCCCAACAACGCTACACACTGCAAGGTTATAAAATACGCGACGCGAGTGCGAAATATCTGAAGGAGTGTTAATTGCTTCATTATCTAAAAGTTGTGGATATATAGGGTTTCGTTTGAATAATTAAGGTGAAACACGTTATATCACCGATATGGAAATAAAAATTAGAACGCCTACCTGTATGAACACTGTGCAAACCCGACGCGATGTAAACGTTGATTTAGCGAAACCGAATCCGAAAACCGAAAACCGAATACGCGCGAGTGGAAAATTTTCCGAGTTTTTTGCCGAGGATCCGGGTTGTTTGTAGAAATTAGCGACTCACTCTCTCTATCTATCTATCTCTCTCTCTATCTTTCTCTCTCTCTCTATCTTTCTCTCTCT
>NW_014582498.1:7027-7701 GCF_000485595.1 Priapulus caudatus
CTATATATATATATATATATATACTTCCCCAGAAAATAAAACGCGGCGAAAGTTTGCGATGTCGGCAGCGCGTTTGCGCATGCGCATTAAGACGAGCTCATGGGTTCATGTGACCTTTATAGGCTATCGTGACCCCTCGATATAGAGCCAGCCTCTGTTCAACCGGGTTAAGATATCCCATCAAAATTAAACATCCTGTTGAAATCCTAGAGGGTTTATCTGTTATTAATGCTATCTAGGGCACTCCGTGCGCAAGAACTAGCACGAGGAAAGGGAAATACGTTAAAAAAACGGTTTTAAAATTGTCATTTTTTTAAATTTGTACTGACTGTTCTCACTGCACTCACCGAGCGAGGGAGAGCGATAGAGAAAGAAAGAGAGAGAAAATAGTGGGAGAAAGAGATGACGAGGGATAGAGGAAAGATAGAGAGAGGATAGAGAAAGATAGCGGTGGAGCTGAGAGCGATATTAGATCCATGAATGTTAAGCGGCAAGACTACGTGCGTAGTCAAGACTAAGTCAAGCACACATCGTTACAGTAAAGTGCATTATTTAAGTACCTCATGGAGGATTGATATGGAAACCAGAAAAACGTAGCGGGTATGATCGTAAACCTGACTTAAGGAAAGCAATGAGAGCTTGAGGAATATATATATATATATATATATATATAT
>NW_014582499.1:0-1210 GCF_000485595.1 Priapulus caudatus
TTCATGCCTGTGTGCGTGCGTGTGAGTGCGTGTGCGTGCCGTACCTGGTAGCCAGCATTGAACAGCTCAGCGACGTTCACTTGGTTAGAGAGGCCGCTCTCCTCCAGCCTGTCCAGGCTGCCTAGACTGGAGCTGGAACAGCTGTGGTAGCTGGTGCGACCCGACTCGTAGCTCTGCGTCGACAGTCTATGGTGTCTCACCGTAAACATGGGCTGCGCCCGGGCTGCGCAGGCAAAAGCAAAGATCGTAGAGTGAACTACGGCACTCTAGAATCTTTGGGCAAAGGACAGACGAATTTTAAAGATGGCTGCCCCCATGATAATCTCAGATACTGAGATAGAACTCTCTATCAGACAAGCCAACGTACATTCAAACTAAAACATTCAGAGCATTATATACTCAAATATTATAAATATTAATATCCATCATAATATATGAATATTTTCATCACATATGTAATATTTATTATAATAATTTAATATTATAATAAATAATAATGTATATTCAAAGCAATACTTAACCATGAATTTGCAGATAATTTTAATGTAGCTTTAAAATGTAGTTTTTTGCCGATAGCAGCGTAGGTGCATACTTCGATGTGAATTGCTGCTACGCATACACAACCTAAGATGATAAGAGCTGACAGACAGACAAACAGACAGAGTGATACAGATAATACAGAGCGACTGACAGACGGACAGAGCCAAAGACGGCTAGATAGACAGATGGATGGACAGACAGATAAACAGACAGACGGAGAGAGACAAAGATGGCTAGATAGACAGATGGACAGACAAACAGACACACAGACATATAGATGGACAGACAGACAGAGCGACTGGAAGACACACAGAGACAAAGACGGCTAGATAGACAGATGGACGGACAGATGGACAGACAGACAGATGGACGGATAGACAGACGGACACACAGTGTGACAGACAGACAGACAGAGATAAAGACGGCTAGATGGAAAGACGGACAGACAAAGCGACAGACAGACAGAGCGACAGACTGACAGAGCGACAGAGACAAAGACGGCTAGACAGATGGACGGACAGACAGACACGCACACAGCACGACTGACAGACGGACGCACGCACGCACCGTAGCGCCACCTACCTTCTCGTAGATGCCGTGTCCTCGACTGTCCAAACTCGCCGTGGAATTCCGTTGGCTCCCGCCTCCTCCTCCTCCTCCTCCTCCTCCT
>NW_014582499.1:5436-6676 GCF_000485595.1 Priapulus caudatus
TATAAACTATGACGCAATACTACGGCGTAATACTGGTAGTTAGTTTAACTGAAAAGACGACAGAAAAAACCTTTTGACTTTTTGCGCAGGTTTTTATGTTAAGGGCTTTCGCTTTGTTCACGAGTTTTTTTTATGGTGTTTCCTCGTGTTTTGTAAGGAAACCGCACACGAGCTATATAGCTGGTGTCGATGCGTGTTTAGAGAGAGAGAGAGGAGGAGAGAGAGAGAGAGAGAGAGAGAGAGAGAGAGAGAGAGAGATGGTGAGGGAGAGGAGGGGGAGGGAGGGAGAAAGCGAGAGAGAGAGAGAGACGACGAGATTGAGAGAGAGAGAGAAGAGAGAGAGAGAACCGCAGAGGAAGAAATGAAGATAGAGAGGAGAAGAGGAAGAATGAAGATACGAGAGGGGAGAGAGGGGGAGAGAGATAGAGAGAGCGAGAGAAAGAGAGAGAGAGAAAGAGAGAAGAGAGGAGAGAGAGAGAGAGAGAGAGAGAAGAGCGAGAGGAAGAGAGAGAGGCGGAAACAGTCTTTCTCTCTCTCCACTCTGATTCTCCTCCTTTTCCCCCTTTTCCCCATCTCAGCTCCTCCCCTTCTCCCAGCGCCCCTTCCACCTCGCCCCTCCCTGCCTCTCTCGCTCTCTTCTCTTTCTCTCTCGTCTCTCACTCGGCTCACTCTCTCTCTCTCTCTCACCGCCGTCATCTCTCTCTCTCTCTCTCGGAATCTCTTTCTCTCTTTCTCCTTCTCACCCTCTCCCCATATCTCTCTCCCGTCCCCTCTCTCTTCTTCTTCACCCTCTCCGGCCCGGCGACCCTCACCTCTCCCATCTCTCTCCCTCCCCCTTTCTCTTCTTCTCACCCTCACCCCATCTCTCTCTCCCTTCCTCCTCTCTCTCCTCCTCTCCCCTCTCTCCCCCATCTCGCTCTCCCCCTCTCGCTCTCTGTCCCAGCGTCTCGTCTCGTTCCGTCTCGCGACGGAAATGAAATTTTCGTTTAATAATTGCAATTTGCAGCTCAACATTTCATCGCGGACGATGAATGAGCGAAACAGTGGCAAGCCAATCCACACGCACACACAACAGCAGCAGGTAGCGATCCCCCACCCACCACCACCCACCATCACCCGCCTCCCCCTCCCTCCGACAGAGAGACAGAGAAACAGACAGAGAGAGAGAGAGACACAGACAGACAAAAAGAGAGAGCGAGACACACACACACACACACACACAGAGAGAGAGAGAAGAGAG
>NW_014582500.1:0-7700 GCF_000485595.1 Priapulus caudatus
ACAGGGATGGGATGTATCTGTCGGCATCATACTCGTATTTCATATAACTTCCACGTATTTATTAGTTAATAATAACAGGATCATTTGAATATTTCTCTTTGAATTATGCACGGATAACAGGTAAAAACAGATAACTTGCATGTATTTGTTGCTTAATAATATGATCACTGAGATATTTCTCTATGCATTATGCAAAGATATCAAGTAATTATGTGCACGTATGTATCATACGACTGACATGACGATGTTGACCACTGATGATGCTTTCTCAGTTATATGTCCAGACATGTTATATTGACTTACGTTCTCTCTCTGCCCTGTCTTACAGAGACCTGAGTGGCAACAAGCTACGGCAGCTGACGTCATCGTCCGTCGGCCACCTGGCATCCCTGCAGCAGCTGAAGCTGAACTACAACCGCATGGAAGCCATTCCGGACCTGGGACCGATGAACAGCCTTGCTGAGCTCAGTCTGTAAGTGATCTCTTACTAGTCAGTCTTCTCTCTCTCTTACTGCCAACCTTTCTCTGTACTCTCCTCTACTGCTCCTGCAGTTTCTAGTTTCGACTAAAGTTTCAGTGTTTCTGGCCTTTCTAATGTGTTGCAAGCGTTCTACCTCTAGCTTCTATACATTACATATATATACATGTACGTTACATTACTATACATTACTATACATTACATATACATGTACGTTACATTACTATACATTACTATACATTACATATACATGTACGACGTTACATTACTATACATTACATATACATGTACGTTACATATACATTACTATACATTACATATACATGTACGTTACATATACATTACTAATTTACTATACATTACATCATTTACATGTACATAAAAATTATTTTCTAACAGCAAAGTGGGTATTTAAGTTTGTGCAACCAGTAGTGAAGTATGCATTAACGTTAGGGTAACCATCATTGGAGTATGCATTAACGTTAGGGTAACCATCAGTGGAGTATGCATTCATGTTAGGGTAACCAGCAGTGGAGTATGCATTAACGTTAGGGTAACCAGCAGTGGAGTANTTTATAGTTTTTTTGTTCTTTGTAGGTAAACCAGCTGACCTGTATGAACCGCTCAACATACTGACTGGGATTTGGAAGGCAGCTTCTCACCACTTCTCGCTGGGCTGGTGCTGCTCTTCTGCGGACGACACTGTGGCACTCCACAGGAACTCCAGCAGTAAAAAAGACTCTTGAAGGTCGCGAAAACAGAGTTTTAAAAAGGTAATTGGTTTTTGGTAATATAAGGGTATTTTGATGTTACTTGTACTTTTTATTAGCCACGATTGTATGTCTTTATCTTAAAACTTATATCTAATCTGTCCTATACGTACATTCTTAACACCGTTCGAGGACAATTGCCAATAAAGAGGGTGCATGTCAAGTGTTTGCGACTCAGATTGATTTTATTAGCTCAGTACTGACATAGACACGATGGCAGCTTGTAGAATCCTGTTCATGAGCGGGGTCGCGGTTACTCCCTGTGCTCTACTGCCTGTCGGGCGTGCGTGCGCTCCGTGGGCCACGTTCAAAAGTTTGGCGGACTAAAGTTTTCGAGTTGCTACGTCAATATTCTGCGAACCGCGTTGATTTATAGTTGTATCGTCTCAGCAGAAGCTTATTTCGGGAGCTATGATCTTTCTAAGTTTAGGCGGGATCGAGCTACAAATTAAACAGTAGTTGGAGGGATATTAGCATTACCGATAGCTGAGGGGTGTCAACAGGTCCAAGGTCAAGAGGTGCTCATTAAAGAAGGGGGATACATCTTATCCTTCCTATAACCTATAAGGTTATATAACATTGGTTACGGGAGTGTAAACATCGCGAATTGGCGGCATAGTACATTCAACAGACTCTAAACATTCAGGACTTCGACACATGTACGTTACTATATGAGTCATTAGGCTGGCGTGTATAGTGCATTTACATTTATACATTGCCCGTTACATTATAACATTTACTTCTACATTACATATACATGACGGTTACACTGTTATATCATATTACGCATCATTGGTAGGAAAACTACGCACTTACATATACACTCATGGTGAGCGTACATTATACATTACTTCTTACATACAGATTGACCAAGTATAATATGGGGATTATCGGTCACATCATAGGCTAAATGTAGGACTCCATATGAGGGGCATATCACGGGCAGATTATCAATAGACTATATGTTACTGTATTCATTGACCGGATCTTATCTGTCCCTGAGGAATACACATTTCACACAGTACAGTGGGTCGTCATTATTAGGAAGAAAAGGTACGCCGAGATTAGAAACAAACTTTTTTAGTTTTATAGAGACAGTGACCGGGTATAGGTTCACTTTTATGTCTATTCACTTGAAAGGACCATGAAATGTGGTAATCTTTCGCCAGACAGACAATGCACGAAGGAGATTATGTGCGAGTAGAGCGTGTTGTGGACCTTTCTTTACAATTAAGTAAGAGGGTTAAACGTAGATGAGATCTGTTTCTATATCAACTGCGTTGGCGACATACCTGTGGTTGTGGAAAGCCCATTACAGTGTGACCGTTTACATATACATTACTATTCTTAGCACATTACATGACGTTTACAGTATACATTACTCTAAAGCATTACATATACATGTTAGCTGTTACATATAGAATTTAACATTACTCGAACACATTACATATACAGTACGTTACATACTACATTACTATACATTACACGATATCATGTAACGTTACATATAGCATTACTATTCATTAACACATAATGACTTAACATATAGCTTACTAAGCCATTAACATACATGGTACGTTAACAATGTACCGTTGATTACATATTAACATGTACTTACCATATAATCTATATACATTACAACATAGCCATGGTACTTACATAACGTTACTAATACATTACACATACATGTACGTTACATATACATTTAGTCTATTCATAACAATCATACAGTACTTATCATATACATTTACTATACATTACAGCCATACATGTAACGTAACATATACAATTACTATAAGCATAAACACTATACATTACTATAAGACATTACATGAATACACTTACAATAGCCGGTCCGTGGGGCCAACCGCGTGCTTTTTACAAACATCATTTACATTAGCATAAAGGAATTATGTTCTAACAGGTCAAAGGTGGTATTAAGTTTGTGCAACCACAGTGACATATCATTCATGTTAGGTAACGCGAGCGACGGGAGTATGGCATTAAACGTTAGTAACTATCATTGGAGTATGGCATTAACTTAGGGGGGTACCACAGTGGAGATTCATTTAAACGTTGGGTAACCAGCAGTGAGTATGCATTAACGTTAGGTATACCAGCAGTGGAGTATGCATTCATTTTAGGGTAACCAGGCATGGAGTATGCATTAACGTAGGGTAAACCGGCATGTGGAGAATGCATTTAACGTTAGGGCAACTCAGCCAGTGATATCATTCAATGTAGGTAACCAGTCAGTGGCAGTATGCATTAACGTGAGGCAGCCAGCGCAGGGAATAGTAACGTGAGAACCGGCCAGACATACTAGCCACAGGTGGTACTGCAAACCTTCACAGAGTAATATGTCGCGACCGATCGTTAATCATGCAATGGCGACTTGCATTTCTCAGTGAGGCAGGGCAGCGGGCAGAATACCTGGAGCAAGGGCGCTACCTGAGCAGGAATACCTTAGCATGCGCCATACCGAGCCGATACTGTGAGCAGGGCGCCTACTGAGCAGAATACCTGTAGCAGGGCGGCCTACCTGACAGGAATAACCTGTGAGGCAGGGCGGCCGACCTGAGGAAGCAGGAATACCTGTGAACAGGCGGCCTACCTGAGGCAGCGAAACCTGGAGCAGGCGGCCTTACCTGACAGGAATACCTGTGAGCAGGGGGGCGGCCTACCTAGCCGCATACCTGTGTGCAGGGCGGCCTAACCAGCCAGAACCTTGAGCAGGGCGGCTATCCTGAGCCGAATACGTGTGAGCGGGCGGCCTCTGAGGCAGGAATACCTGTGATCAGGCGCTACCTGAGAGCAGAATACCTGTGAGCAGGCGCCTACCTGAGCCGTAAATACCGTGGTATCGTGTTTTTTGTGCGACGTGCTTCACTGTAACAAGAATAGCGCGCGCTTACAGCGAAGTTGAAGCATGAATGTTGACATAGTTGGTAACGACGCATATACGAGACCTGGTGACGGATGTGGGCGTGCGGCGTCGCGCCGCTGGCGTACGCGTGCGTTGTCGTGCGGCGTGGCGTGCGATGCGTGCGTTGGTGAGGGTATGTAGAGGGATGCTGCGTGCGTGCGTGGTGAGGGATGGAGGAAGCTACTATGAGGATCGTGCGTGCGTGCGTGCGTGCGTGCGTCGTCGCGTTGTGAAAGGATGGTATGGGCGCAGGATGGCGGTCAGACATGTACGCATGTGAGATGCTCTGAGCTAAAGGCAGGGTTGTCAATTCTCGACCCCGTCTCCCTCCAGCCCCGCCTCCTCCACCTTCTCCTCCTCCTCTCCCCTCCTCCTCCTCCTCCTTCTCCTCCTCCTCCTCCACCTTCTCCTCCTCCTCCTCCTCCTTCTCCTCCTCCTCCTCCTCCTCCTCCACCTTCTCCTCCTCCTCCTTCTCTCACCTCTTTCACATACCTCCTCCCCTTCCCCCACCTCTTCGTTACTGGGACTACCTCAGCAAACGCGATAGTTCTTCTGCGAGCGTTGCCGTCGTCGTGGTAACGCCATGCGACACTCGCGCGAGGTTACCACGGCAACGTGCACAACCCGCGCAGGAATGTCCGCTTCTTGTCTACCTGTCTCTCTATTCATGTTCGTCGGCTCCCATCCCACGGCAGCAACAGCAGAGACAAAGGTCTGCGTTACACGCCGGCCGCACACGCCACACACACCGCCCGCGGAAGCGCCAACACAGACGCACAACGCACGCACAAGCACGCACACACAGCACGCAACACAACACACAACAGGACCAAAGACACACCCACACACACACACACAACACGGCACACACACACACACACACACACCACACGCGAGCGCACCGTCACGCAACTAAACACATCACACACACACAACCTACGCACAGCGACCGCAACGCACGCACTGCACAGGCACCACACACACACCCACACACACCCACACAACACAGACACACACACACACACACAAGCGGCGACATACGCACGCACACACATCACACATGTCCATCCCATCCCACACGATACGTAGGCGTGCTACGTATATGCAGCTGGTACACAAACTACCGGAGATGGTGCTGGGACGGCAGCATGTACATGTATGATACAAAGAGTATATAATAAAGTCTCTCTTCCTTCTCTATATGTACTCTGAATGTATATATGTATGGCGTGCGTGTGCATGCTAAAAGTTGAATGCTGCTGCTGCTGTTGCTACTGCTGCTGCTGCTTCCTACTGCTGCTGCCTGTTGCTACTGCGCTGCTGGTTCTACTGCTTGCTGTGTGTTGCTACTGCGGCTGCTGCTGTCTACTGCTGCTTGCTGTTGCTACTTGCTGCTGCTGGTTCTACTGTTTTTCTGCTGTTGTTGCTAACTGCTGCTGCTAGTTCGCTACTGGCTGGCTGTTGTTTGGCTAACTGCTGCTGCTGTTCTAAACTGCTGCTGTTGTGCTACCTGCTGCTCTGGTTCTACTGCTGCTGTTGTTGCTACTGGCGCTGCTGGTTCTAATCTGCTGCTGGTTGTTGCTACTGCTGCTGCTGTAAGCAGCAGTAAAACGACGCGATGGTCAGCTTCGCTAATCGGGACTAAGGCAGGCTGGTGCAGGATGCCTGGCTGCTGGCTGGCTGCTGGACCTGCTTGTGGGGCAGGATGCCCTGGCTGGCTTGGCTGCTGGCTGGCTGGCTGCTGGCTGGCTGGCTGGCTTGGCTGGATGGATGGCTGGCTTGGCTGCTGGCTGCTGGTGGCAGATGCCTGGCTGGCTGCTGGCTGGCCCATGGGCTGGGCTGGCTGGCTTGGCTTGGCTGGCTGGCTGCTGTGGGCAGGAATGCCTGGCTGGCGGCGGGCTGCTGGCTGGCGCGTCAACAAACACTGTCATGTCTGTCAGGGTTACCGCTGCAAGCGGGCAAGAGCAGTAGTAAGCAGTAGCAGTAGCAGTAGCAGCAGTAGCAGCAGCAGCCAGCAGCCAGCAGTAGCAAGTAGCAGCAGTAGCAGTAGCAGCAGCGACAACAAGCAGCAACAGCAAGCCACAGCACAGCAGTAAAAAAGCAGTAAGCAGTACGCAGTAGCAATGCAGCACCCGGCATCAGTACAGTAGTATACAGCATAAACAAGGCAGCAGTAGCAGTAGCAAGCCAGCAGCAGCAGCACAGCAGTAGTAGCAGCAGCAAGCAGCAGAAGTGCCCTGCCCTGCCTGCCTGCTGCTCTGCCTGCCTGCGCTTGCCCCTGCCTGCCTGCCTGCCTGCCTGCCTGCCCTGCTTTGCCTGCCGCCCTGCCTGCCCTGCCCTGCCTGCCTGCGCTTGCCCTGCCTGCCTGCCGCCTGCCTTGCCATCCTGCCTGCCTGCCCTGCCCTGCCTGTTTCTGCCCTGCCTGCCTGCTTTGCCTGCCTGCTCCTGCCTGCCTGCCTGGCCTGCCTGCCTGCCTGCCTGCCTGCCTTGTCCCTGCCTGCCAAGCCTGCCTGCCTGCCTAGCCTGCCCATGCCTGCCCTGCCGAGCATGCCTGGCCTGCCTGCCTGCCTGCCCTGCCGCCTGCCCTGCCCTGCCGCCCTGCCTGCCTGCCTGCGCTGCCTGCCTGCCCTGCTCTGCCTGCCTGCCTGCCTGCCTGCCTGCCCTGCCTGCCTGCTGCCTGCCTGCCTGCCTGCCTGCCTGCCTGCCCACCACCCTACTAGCCTGCCTGCCTCCCTGTCCTGCCCTGCCTGCCTGCCTGCCTGCCTGCCCTGCCTGCCCTGCCACACCCTGCCCACATCCGTGCTTGCGTACACAGTGTGAGAAGTTGCAGACAGCCACCGCTCAAACGCCGACAGCTTTTTTTTCTGGAGCACACTTTTTTACAGACATTCTCTTCAGTAACTAAGTCAACACTGCAGCAGACGCGCACGCTGGGGAGAAAGGAAGAGGAGGGAAGGGAGAAGGCGGGGTGAGAGTCTGACTAAAGGGAGGAGAGAGGAAGGGAGGAGGGGGTGAGAGTCTGACTAGAGGGAGGAGAGAGGAAGGGAGGATGGGGTGAGAGTCTGACTAGAGGCGAGACATGGCACTAGTAAGGTGACCTAGATGGATGGATATCACATCCCGTTCTCCCAGAAGATAACAAAAAATCAGGTAAGGCTAATTAGATTGGGAGAACGGGATGTGATATCGATCCATCTGGGTCACCTTAGGCCATGTCTTGCCTCTAGTCAGACTCTCACTACCTTAGTGATAAGTGATAAGTCCCTTAGTGATAAGACCCTTAGTGATAGTAGGGCCCTTAGTGATCACTGATAACTATACTAGTAGTAACCACGTCTCCAGTCTCCGATGGAGAATGAGACGCGCATCTGGGCCACCCTACACGCTAGGGTATGAAGGTATTATGCGTGTGCGCGTGCGTGCGTGCGTATGGTATCAGTGTCGGGTAGCGATAGGTAGACGTGTCGGGTGTATAGATACATCTACTGTAAACGTGTTTGCCTGCTCTCTCTTCTCTCTCTCTCTC
>NW_014582501.1:0-635 GCF_000485595.1 Priapulus caudatus
GAGAGAGAGAGTAGTAGAGAGAGAGAGAGAGAGAGAGAGAGAGAGAAGAGAGAGAGAGAGAGAGAGAGAGAGAGATAGAGGATGAGCGAAACCAATCACATGTACATCTCGCACACACAGAACTGGTTTACACAAACATAGTTCTCAGTGTTTTGCTTTCTTTGCTGATAAGTCGGTCGGAGCGCCCCGTATATAGGCGTTAGGGTCACTACATCGCCATCGTCGTCGTCGTCATCGCCGTCATCATCATCATCATCATCATCATCGTCGTCGTCGTCATCGTCATCGTCACCATCAGCAACGACTCCATCGCCATAGCCGGCGTTGCAGCGTATGACCAATCTATTTCGTCATCGTCGTCGTCAGTTTAGCTGTCGTCATCGTCGTCATTATCATCGTCGATGTCGTCGCCATCGTCACTATCGTCATCGTTGACGTTATCGTCACTATCGTCATCGTTGTGGTCATCGCCGTCACCGTCGTGGCGGCGCGGAGTGGCATTTTGATTAAGTCTGCGTGATGTATGATTCACGTAACGATGAAAAATCGGTGAATGATTTGCGAGCTATCTCTCTTGCCCTCTCTCTCTCTCTCTCCCTCTCTCTCTCTCTCTCCCTCTCTCTCTCTCTCTCTCT
>NW_014582501.1:1142-5964 GCF_000485595.1 Priapulus caudatus
AGGGATGCAGGGGATGACGGAGGGATCTGGATGACGGCAGGCGAGTGCTGGGTACGGAGGGACATGCCTGGGGATGACGGCAGGGATGCCTGGGATGACGAGGGGACTGCGGGGATGACGGAGGATGCTGTGATGACGGAGAGGATCTGGGATGTACGGAGGGAGCTCGGGATGACGGGAGGGATGGCGGGGATGACGGAGGATGCTGGGATACGGAGGATGCTTGGCATGACGGAGGATGCTGGATAACAAGGGATCTGTGATGAACTGATGGATGCTGGGATACGGAGGGAATGCGGGGATGACGGAGGGATGCTGGTGATGAACGGAGGATGCCGGCGGAGACGGAGGGATGCGGCGGAATGATGAGGGATGCGGGAATTACGGAGAGATCGGGGATGACGGAGGCGATGCTGGGATGACGGAGGGATGCTGGCATAACGGAGGGATGCTCGGGATGACGGAGGATTGCTGGGATGACGGAGGGATGCTGGATGACGGAAGGATTGCTTGGATGACGGAGGGAATGACTGGGAGTGACGGAGAATGGCGGGGATGACGGAGGGATCTGGGCTGACGGAAGGATCTAGAATGACGGAGGATGCTGGGATGACGGAGGGATGATGGGATGACGAGGGATGCGGGATGACGGAGGGATGCTGGGATAACGGAGGGATGCGAGGATGTTGGAGGGATGCTGGGATGACGGAGGAATCTGGGAATGCACGGAGGGATGGATGGGATGACGGAGGGATGCCTGGGATGACGAGGGATGCTGGCGATGCACGGAGTGATGCTGGGATGACGGAGGGATGCTGGGCTGACGGAGGGCATGCGGATGACAGGAGGGATGGGTTGGATGACGGAGGGATGCTGGGATGACGAGGGATCTGAGGATTGGCGGAGGGATGCTGGGTATTATGGAGGATGCTGGATGACGGAGGGATGCTGGGATAACATAGGGATGCCTGGATGAAGCGGAGGGATGCTCGGATGACGAGAAGATGCTGGATGACGGAGGATGGCTGGGAATGACGGAGGATGGCTGGATGACGTAGGAATGCTGGGATGACGGAGGATGCCGGGGATGACGGAGGGATGCTGGAATGACGGAGGGATGCTGGATGAACGGAGAGATGCGGGGATGACGGAGGGAATGGCCTGGGATGACGGAGGAAGCTTGGGTGACGGGAGGGATGCTGGGATGACGGAGGGATGCTGGATGACGGAGGGATTGCCTGGGAATTGACGACTGAGGGATGCGGGGAATGACGGAGGATGCTTGGGATGACGGAGGATGCTGGGCATTATGGAGGATGCTGCGGATGACGGAGGGAATGCTGGGATGCAGGAGGATGCTGGATATATGGAGGATGCGCTGGATGACGGAGGGATGCTGGGATAACATAGGATGCAGGATTGACGGAGGGATGCTGGATGACCGGAGGGATCTGCGGGGATGACGGAGGGATGCTGGATAGACAAGGGATGCTGGGATGACAGGAGGGATCTGGATGATCGGAGAGATGCGGGTAATGACGGAGGGATGCTGTGGATGACGGGAGGATGCTGGGAATGACGTAGGATGCTGGGATAAACAATAGGGATGGCTGGCGATGACGGAGGGATGCTGGGATAGAACGGAGGGATGCTGATACGGAGGGAATGCTGGGATAACATAGGGATGCTGGGATACTGATGGATGCTGGGAATGACGGAGGGACTGCGGGGATGATCGGAGGGATGCTGGAATGACGGAGGGATGCTGGGATGAACGGAGGGATGCGGGATGATGGAGGGATGCGGGGATGCCGAGAGATGCGGGGATGACGAGGGAAAGTGCGGATGACGGAGGGATGCTGGCATGACGGAGGGATTGCTGGATGACGGAGGATGCTGGATGACGGAGGATGCTGGGATGACGGAGGAATCGCGGGATCGACGGAGGGATGCTGGGATGACGGAATGGATGCTGGGATGACGAGGGATGCGGCATGACGAGGGATGCTGGATGGACGGAGGGAATGCTGGGAATGACGGAGGAATGCTGGGATGACGGAGGATGCTGGGAATCGACGGAGGATGCGGGGAAAAATTTTTGACGAAGGGATGCGGGATGAGAGGGTGATGCTTGGGATGACGGAGGGATGGCTGGATAGAAGCCGGAGAGATGCGGGATGACGGAGGGATCTGGGAGGACGGAGGGGATGCTGGTGACGGAGGGATGTCTGGATGATCGGAGGGATGCTGGATGACGGAAGGGATGCGGATGACGGAGGTATGCGGGGAGACGGAGGGATGGTGGGATGACAGCGGAGGGCATGCTGAGGATGACGGAGGACTGGGATGGCGGAGGGATGCTGGGATATATGGAGGGATGCTGGGATGACGGAGGATAGCGTCGGGAATAACATAAGGGATAGCTGGGATGACCGGAGGATGCCGGGATGACGGAGACAGATGCTGGAATACGGAGGGACTGCTGGATGACGGAGGGATGCTGGGATGACGTAGAGATGTCTGGATAACATGGGATGCTGGGATGACGGAGGGATGCTGGGATGACGGAGGGATGCTGGGATGACGGAGGGATGCGGATGAGCGGAAGGGATGCGGGGATGACGGAGGGATGCCTGGGATTAACGGAGGGATGCTGGATGACGGAGGGATGACGGAGGGATTGTACGGAGGATGCTGGATGAGGCAGGGATTGCGGGATGACGGAGGAGATGCGAATGACGGAGGGATGCGGGATGTCGAGAGATGCGGGATGACGGCGGGATGCTGGATGACGGAGGGATGCTGGGTGACGAGGGATGCTGGGACTGACGGGCGGGATGCTGGATGTACGGCAAGGCGAGCTGGGATGACGAGGGATGTCGGAGGAGTGAACGGAGATGCTGGGATGACGGAGGGATGCTGGGAATTACTGGCAGGGATGCTGGGATGACGGAGGGATGCCTGGATGACGGAAGGGAAGCTGGGCATTATGGAGGGATGCCTGGGATGACGGAGGATGCGGGGATGACGGAGGGATGCTGGGATGACGGAGGGATGCTGGGATGACGGAAGGATGCGGATGATGGAGGATGCGGATGCACGGAGAGATGGCGGGTATGACGGAGGGATGCGGGGATGACGGAGGGATGCTGGGATGACGGAGGGATGCTGGGATGACGGAGGGATGCTGGATGACGACGGGATGCTGGATGACGGCAGGAATGCGGGGAATGACGGAGGGATGCTGGGATGACGGAAAGGATGCTGGCATGACGGAGGGATGGCATGGGATGACGAGGATGCTGGGATACGGAGGGACTGCTGGGATCACGAGGATGCTGGGATGACGGAGGTGAGGATGCTGGATGACGGAGGATGCAGGGATGACGGAGGGATCCGGGGCTGACGTGGAGGAGGTGGGATGACGGAGGGATGCGGATGACGGAGGGATGCGGATGACGCGAGGATTTGCGGATGACGGAGGATAGCTGGAGGATAACATAGGATGCTGGCTGACGGAGGGATGCCTGGGATGACGGAGGGAAATGATGGAATGACGGGAGGGATGCGAGCCGGGATGACGAGGGATGGCTGGATACGGGAGGGATTGACGTCATCCCAGCATCCCTCCGTCATCCCAGCATCCCTCCGTCATCCCAGCATCCCTCCGTCATCCCAGCATCCCTCCGTCATCCCCGCATCCCTCCGTCATCCCCGCATCCCTCCGTCATCCCCGCATCCCTCCGTCATCCCAGCATCCCTCCGTCATCCCCGCATCCCTCCGTCATCCCAGCATCCGCACTGTCGGCGCACCGACGTCAGCCGTGGTCGGCGAGCGTGAAGCGGAAGCGACAGCTGGCTGGATTGCCGACGCTCTCCGACCGACGCTTGAATGGCGACCAGCTAGCGCGAGCATAAAGGCAGACGACAGCCGTATTAGTGGGGAGGCGGGAGCCCGCGCGCGCCGCTGTCATCGTCAATATCATCATCGCCGTCATCGTCAACGTCGCCGCTGTCATCGTCAATATCGTCGTCGCCGTCATCGTCAACGTCGCCGCTGTCATCGTCAATGTAATCGCCACTGTATCCACCGCTGTCAGCAATTTTGCCGCGTTACGGAAGCAATTTACGGCAATCTGGTGGCGGTGGCGACGATGATGATGAAGATGTTGGTGATGATGGTGGTGATGATGATGAAGATGATGGGGATGATGATGATGATGGTGATGACGATGGTAGTGATGATGTGATATATACATAGCAGTGACCGCATGAGAAATTGACTAATTGACAAATTACTTGCTGTAAGAGCAATCAAGGTAGAGTGGAAGCGGAGAATCCAACCAGACAAGAATCTTCCCCATCACAGCCAAATGCAATTTATACATCAAATTATGACAGGCTAACTCGCCTAATCATCGATTTCATATCCACATCTCTCTCTCTCTCTCTCTCTCTCTCTCTCTCTCTCTCTCTCTCTCTCTCTCTTTCTCTCTGTCTCTCGCTCTTTCTCGCTCTTTCTCGCTCTTTCTCAATCTCTCTCTCTCTCTCTCTCTCTCTATCTATCTATCTATCTCTCGCTATCTCTCCCTGTCTCTCGCTCTCTCTCGCTCTGTCTCTCTCTCTCTCTCTCTCGCTCTCTCTCTCTCTTTATCTATCTATCTCTCTCTCTCTATCTCTCTCTCTCTTTCTATCTATCTCTCTCTCTCCTTATCGCTATCCGCTTCCTTCGGCGACAATTTGTCCAGTATATCCTCCTTCCTCCCTCACATTTTCTCTCCTCCAACCCCTTCCCATCTCCTTTCCCCTTCCTCTATCCTCT
>NW_014582502.1:0-1562 GCF_000485595.1 Priapulus caudatus
ACACACGCACGCACACGAACGCACACACGCGCGCGCGCACACACACGCACACACACACACACGAACACACACACACGCGCGCGCACACACACGCACACACACACACACGAACACACAAACACGCGCGCGCACACACACACTAATACACCTCTCTCTCTCTCTCTCTCTCCCTCTATATATATATACATATATATATATATCCCTATTATATATTCCCTATAATTCCCTTAAATATAATCCCCTATAATTCCCATAATATTCCCTATTATCTACTTCTGATATATATATCGGATCGCCCGCGTGTGCGTGTGTGCGTGTGTGCGTGTGTGCGTGTGTGCGTGTGTGCATGTGTGCGTGTGTGCGTGGGTGTGTGCGTGTGTGCGTGTGTGCGTGTGCGCGTGTGCGCGTGTGCGCGTGTGCGCGCNCACACACACACACACACACACACACACACACACACACACACACACACACACACACACACACACACACACACATGTTTGAAGCTTCGATTGCCAAGCAGGCATCTCATCGCGGCATCCTATCGCTTGATTTTAAAAATCCAATATGATTGTCGTGTTCATGCAAACGAACAGACAATTACAATAGTTCCTCATGGTGGCGCCACAGTCGGCCGACTCCGTACAATAAATAATAGGACCTCGATTGCACATCCACCCGATATCCATTAAAAATAGATAAAAAATCGCGATTTGTTAAGCAAAGGTTGGCGCGACGAGGTCTATTGTAATTCCGACAACCATACATCACAGAACATAGCGAAGTTTCCTATCTCGCCATCTCGAGTATACTGTGGGAGGTTTGAAGCAGGGACCGTTACTCGCATGCAGGGAGGTGATGCACGATTTGGTGACCAGCAGGCAACCCTGCCGTGTCGCGCTGTATTATTGTCACAGAGCAGCGAAATCTCGTGTGTATGAGAACATCGTGTTATCAATTATGCACGCTCTCTCGCACTAGCGCTCTCTTTCTCACTCTCTCTCTCTCTCTTTCTCTCTATCTCTATCTCTCTCTCTTTCTTCTCTCTCTTCATCTCTCTCTCTCTCTCTGTCTCTTTCTGCACTCTCTCTCCTCTCTCTCCTCTTCTCGCCTCGCTCTCGTCTGTCTCTCTCTCCTCTCTTCTCTCCTGCTTTCTTGACTTTAGCTCTCTCATCTCGTCTCATCTCTCTCCTCGTCCTCTCCTCTCTCCTCTTTCGCTCTCTCCCTCGTCTCTCTATCTCTCCTCTCTCCTCTCTCTCATCTCATCTCTCTCTCTGTTCTTTTCTCCATCTCTCTCTTCTCTATCTCTCTCTCTCGTCGTCACTAGCTCCCTCTCTTTCTCTCTTCTCTCTCTCGCTCCTCTCTCCCTCTCACTCTCTCTCCTCACTAGCCTCTCTCTCTCCTCTCTTCTCTCTCCTCTCTCTGCCTCCTCTTCTCTCACTCACTCGACTCCTCGCTTTCTTTCTCTCTCTCTCCACTCCGTCGTCTCTCTTCTCTCCCACTAGCCTCGCTACTCTTTCTCTCTCGTCTCTCTCACTCCCTCTTCCTCTTTCTCTCGTCTC
>NW_014582502.1:2559-3078 GCF_000485595.1 Priapulus caudatus
ATAGATAGATAGATAGATAGATAGATAGATAGATAGATAGATAGATAGATAGATAGATAGATAGATAGATAGATAGATAGATAGATAGATAGATAGATAGATAGATAGATAGATAGACAGATAGATAGATACATAGATAGATTCGGGATGCTTTTCATTAAATTCAAGAAAGCACAAACTAAACAGAACTAAATCTCAGTCGTATTTGGGAAAACGCTTAAGTCTATCGATTAATCAGAATACTACCAAAATAATTCAATTCAAAGGAACCAATCTTACACAGACGCAATATCCTGTGAACGTAGGGGAATACAGTTCCATTTGCGCTGCATTCACTAAAGATTTAACGAATGTCCCCCCCCTCCCTTTCCAGCATGAATACAGTGGCAAAGACATCGGTTTGTGCAACAATGCACGAGCATTGACAGTGTGTGTTTAACTTTGATGACTGCTGACCGCCGTGCCATATTTCCCCAGAACTGATGATATTTACGTTAAAATGGAGAAACTCAAGACGAT
>NW_014582502.1:4292-5573 GCF_000485595.1 Priapulus caudatus
ACACACACACACACACACACACACACACACACACACACACACACACACACACACACACTGATATAAACAGTGAAGGAGGAGTATGACAGCCGACAATTTCTTGCTATAAGATTACCTATTATTTCTACCAAGTACTGCTGCTGTGGCAAGACGATATACACTCTCCGTGCCAACTTATCACTATGTTGTGAATGTATCGTTACCAAACTCTAGCCCCCCCTCATACTCATTCAACCTTCCCCCTCACGCTCGAAACCTCACCCTTACATTCTTTCTCACTCGAATTTCACTAGTGCATGCGCGCGAGGATGTGCTTGTCATTTCCGAGGTAAGAAGCGAGCGCCACGGGCAATCTAAAAATGCAAGGCAGGAAATAACCTATTGCCACTTTCGAAATTTCGAAGCAATGAAACTGTGCGGCTTTTATATGGATGAGCCTGCCCGTGCTCTCATGTCACGTACGTACGCTGAAAAATGTCTACAGCAATATATATGCGACTGCAGTGAGTGAGCGACCCACATAGAAAGCACAAATGAACCCGTATATCGACTGAAACTGTAGAACTACATTTACGGATACAAAAACGACGAGTGTACAAGAAACACTCTGCTGATATTTTATGACATTTATATCACAGAGAGAACATGACGATAAATTTACTACGACTTTTTTTGCCGAAAGCGAGCTATACCCTATTTCTCACGTGCGCTGCGTACGTAAGTCTTCAGAGCTTTGATGACAACTATAAACAAACACACAGGGCTGCCCGACCACCCAAGTAAGGTCCACGGATGGTACGCGGAGGGATGGTTCCCCTTTACCAGGTGAATAACAGTTCTGTTAGTCCGTTGCACGAGTGGACCACGTGTAAACACACACTTATATCGCCCTATCTGTGTATATGTATGTGTATTTGTATATTTGTATGTGTAAGTGCATGCGAATGTGAATGTGCAAGTGCCTGTCTATGTATATATATATATATATATATAATATATATAACGTCGAGTCTCTTGTTCGCACACAAATAGAAACGCCACCATCTACGTTCATGAAGCTTCGCGACACACAAGTACAGCGACGCAGCACATATATATGTGTACATACACACATAGATGTCCATCGACACACACACACACACACACACACACACACACACACACACACACGACACACACACACACACACACTACACACACACTACACACACACACACACACACACACACACACACACACTCTCACACACACACACACACACACACACACACACACACACAC
>NW_014582502.1:5583-7699 GCF_000485595.1 Priapulus caudatus
CAAGTATGTGTGTGTGTGTGTGTGTGTGTGTATGTGTATGTGTGTTTGTGTACATGCGCGTGCGTGTATAACACATACACCCTTGCACACGACTTGATGATGCATGTGATGATGTGCGCATGCGTGCACATGCCTGATCAACCTTGGCACGACACGTGTAAAAGAATGTAATTGAATTTTGTCCAGTCATTATCCGCCGAATTTCACTCGCGTGCGCACGAGACGAAAATAAGTTTGCGTGAAGCCGTCAGCATAGCAAATTACATCGCGAGGATCACTAGAGATTAGGAATCACGGATCACGGCCGGGTTCGAACACGCGATCGTTCCAAGCAAATAACAAATGCGAGACGAAAACAACAGACGATCGAAGGTGTGGAGAGCAGGGAATACACAGCAACGCGCAGCAACACGCAGCAACATGCAGCAACACACGCGCAGCAACGTGCAGCAACACGCAGCAACCCGCAGCAACGCGCAGCAACACACGCGCAGCAACACGCAGCAACACGCTGCAACCCGCAGCAACGCGCAGCAACACACGCGCAGCAACGCGCAGCAACACGCAGCAACACGCAGCAACTCGCAGCAACACGCAGCAACACGCAGCAACGCCCAGCAACACGCAGCAACACACGCGCAGCAACACGCAGCAACACGCAGCAACACGCAACAACGCGCAGCAACACGTAGCAACACGCAGCAACACACGCGCAGCAACCCGCAGCAACGCGCAGCAACACACGCGCAGCAACACGCAGCAACGCGCAGCAACACGCAGCAACACGCAGCAACTCGCAGCAACACGCAGCAACACACGCGCAGCAACACGCAGCAACACGCGGCAACACGTAGCAACACGCAGCAACACGCAGTAACACGCAACAACGCGCAGCAACACGTAGCAACACGCAGCAACACGCAACAACGCGCAACAACGCGCAGCAACGCGCAGCAACACGCAGAAACACGCAGCAACGCGCAGCAACACGCAGCAACACGCAGCAACACGCAGCAACACGCGCGCAGCAACACGCAGCAACACGCGGCAACACGTAGCAACACGCAGCAACACGCAGCAACACGCAACAACGCGCAGCAACGCGCAGCAACGCGCAGCAACATGTTTGCGTGTTGCTGCGTGTTGCTGCGTGTTGCTGCGTGTTTCTGCGTGTTGCTGCGTGTTGCTGCGTGTTGCTGCGTGTTTCTGCGTGTTGCTGCGCAATATGCGCTAAAACGTTGCGAACCAAGTTAACGAACCACTGCGAAGATTCACATCAACGCTTTCTTAACAGCGCTTCCCTAACAACGTTATACCAACCATGTGAATCCAAACGAATACAGGCTTATACCAACGCTTCCAAAACAACTCTATGCCAACCACGTGAATACAAACGAACACAGACGTATACCAACGCTTCCAAAACAACTCTATACCAACCACGTGAATACAAACGAACACAGACGTATACCAACGCTTCACTAACACCACGAACAACGACTGACTGTGTTATGTGCGGACGACATCTGCATGACCCCCGACCACGGGCCGTGAAGCTAACGCGCTCACATCACACACCGCACTTGCTGCCCTGCGTGGAAATCCACCACGTCGACACTCCGCTATGTGGCGCTAGTAGCGACGTATAAACGTCGGCATAGCGACGAAGATCAGCACACCGATCACAGCTGATGCTGCAGATCGATACCGGGTACTGCGGCGTAAACCCGAAACGCACGCACGCACGCACGCACGCACATACACACAAGACACACACACACGCGCGCGCACGCACGCACGCACACACAACCTATATATATTTATATTTATACACGAAATTACAAGCAACCGGCGTGTAAGTTATATGGGCCAGCTCAAGCCCATGTTTTGTTAGCCTTCAATTCAGCCACGCAGCGTTTATATATGTAATTGCCTGGCAAACATTGGAGTATTGATCAATCATTCTACAAGACACTTCTCATCTGCGTCCGAAACCCTCAATCGTTCAGCTCACTGACACCACCGGGGCTGGTTTTGTCGTGCAAGAACACAGCACATATTCCGATATATATATATATATATATATATATATATATATATGTGTGTGTGTGTGTGT
>NW_014582503.1:0-7696 GCF_000485595.1 Priapulus caudatus
CGATTACATACATTAGAAAGCAATGGAAAATTTAATTACAACACTTAAGGCATACAACAAAAGAAAAGGTAAACTTCCTAAAATGTGTTTCTTTTAGTACCATACGCACTACAGACATTCATTGTAATGCGAGGCTCTCACGACTCGAGTCACGTCACTCTCACTCAGTCTCAGCACAACAACAATTCCATCACAGTCGCTTACTGTTTCAAATTCAATAACAAAATCATACTCATACTCATAGTAAATACTAAATAAAACTATTTGCTACCAAGGTCCTAATGTTTCAGACTTTCTATCGCTTAATAATTCGACACAAATGCCGTTCAATTACGTCTCTACAACACGCGTCACACGTTACACGGGTTTTCCTAGATACAATTATAATGTAACCCAAACACAGGATAGGGTTAGAGCGCGAGTCTATCCGTTTGTGTGGAGGAACCCCTGATTGAATTACTCACGGCGGTTTNCCCTGTGAGTCGAGTGCCAGCATAGGTTCTGCGGTTAGAAACATTTTAGTGAGAACAGCTGAAGTAGAAACCGGCAACAACTCAGTAACTGATCACTTTGCTGACATCTACTCGTAACTGCAACAGCATATAATGCGTGAAATTACAATCGGTTCTTAGCAGTAGTTTCTATAAACTTCGAGTGCGTTTCAGAGTTTTTTTCGTAAACGTTCAAATAGATTGTTTACTGTTGCAGTAGCTGTCAAACCTGAAGGAGGTAAGCAGACCAAATGAAAAACCATTTCCTCGATTGCACACATGTACGATAGTGCTTCACACTCGAGTCAGGGAACTGTTTCACATCTCCACGTATCATGCATTTAACGAGAAATATCTCTCCAGGAGTGGATAATAGTGTTGTCAATCGGTTGTAATTTCGTAATCGATCATCGGTTGGATCCAAGTAACCGATGATCGGTTACAATCGGTTACTCGGGGTGTTGAATGCCTGCGTGTACGTAACGTCTTGTGCATGTATGTGCTTGTTTAGCCCTGTTTACTGTTTGTTTTGCACTGTTTACTACTGTGTGTATAATACATGTACTGATTCTCATCACTTTTCCAAATTTTCTTGTTCAAATTTAAAAAAAAAGAAGATGAAATCGATTATGGATTTTGATAACCAAGCGCTTGGTTCGAGCCACTGTTCAACCGATGATCGAGTATAATCGATGATCGTGACATCACTAGGCGCTTGGTTCGAGCCACTGTTCAACCGATGATCGAGTATAATCGATGATCGTGACATCACTAGTGGATAAGGACAAATTTCTTCTTATTCACTGCTGAGCTCTTTCATTCTACACTAGTCTGCCCCATATTGAAACAGGGCTGGGTTTGCATTTGCAGCTACGGGACAGGCACGCTTACAGACATCTTCCTGGATGGAGTGAGATTTTTTAAGAGTGTTTCACGTACGCATCTCTCTGGAAGTGAACAAAACCAAAATTAGTTCTTATTCGTTCCTGATATCTTCCCTACGACACCACTCTGCCCCGTATTAAAACAGGGTTAGGTTTGCATTTGCAGCTACGGGATAGTTACCCTTACAGAATTCTTCTTCGATAGAGTGAGATTTTTTTAGGAGTGTCTCGCGTATACATCTCTCTGGGAGTGAGTAAAACCAAAATGAGTTTTTTAGGAGTTTCTCACATATTCCATTCTTTGGGTTTGCGTTTGCAGCTACGGGACAGGCACTTTGACGGACGTCTTCCTGGACCGAGTCTTCCAGGAGTGTCTCACTTACGAAGGCGAGATGGATTACAAAACCTACCTAGATTTTGTGCTCGCGCTGGAGAACAGGCGCGAACCGCAGGCCATGCAGTATCTCTTCCGCATACTGGACGTGAGACACCGGGGTTGCCTGGACGTCTTTGCTCTCAACTTCTTCTTCAGGGTACGAACGTCGGTCGTATGCACAGTGCAGGTTTTTTTGCGGTAGTTTCTCTATTTTAATTAAAGCGAACAGAAGTGTCAAGGTATTCAGTAGGTTTCTTTGCTTAGTCCCTGCTATCTATTAAAGTGCGAACAGAAGTGTCAAAGCATTCAATGGATTTATTTCTGTAGTCTGCTATCTTAATTAAAGCGAACAAGAAGTTCGTCACTGCATTCAATGGATTTTCTTTTTGCTAATATCTATCTAATTAAAGCCGAACAAAAGTGTCACTTTTATTCGTGATTTCTCATTTGTAGTCTCTCTACCTTTTATAATGAATCATTGTTTGTGCAGGCGCCATACAGAAGCAGATGAAGCAACATGGCCAGGACGCCGATGCTCTTTCCATGACGTCAAAAGACGAGATATTCGAACATGGTGAAACCATTGACCCGCTAAGGATCACCGTACAAGATCTTGTCGTGAGGTAAAAACAAACATTTACTTCATTATGTCCGGAATTATTGCTACACAATGCTGAATCGACCAGTTCAGAATTATTTCGCGTGTTGTAAAATTATTCATGTTAAACTCTACTTAGTAAGATGCACTTTTAATATTCAGTAAGCTTTAAAGTAAAATGTTTTTACTTATACTGACCATAATGAATAACGGTACATTTTTTCTTTGTAAGATTTAAAACGTAATTTTTTATAAGGATCATAGCATCAATAACGATTAATAACGATAGTGAGTGCTGTATGATATTTTGATGGGCTATGTAAACTGCAGATCAGAATATACGAGGTGTTGGCGTGAATCGGTTGTAAGCTCTGCTGCATGACTGCATGCACAACTGTTGCAGTGGTCAAGGGGACACAGTGGTCACCATCCTGATAGATCTGAATGGGTTCTGGATGTACGAGAATCGTGAAGTACTGGTCAACGAACCTTCCGAACCAACCCCAAGCGGTTGACATGTTCTACACTAGATGGCGCTCACAGTTGAACTACGAGGAAAACCAGTGATCAGGTTTTCATTCAAACTCCACGACAGATGGCGCTCTCGCTCTGGCTCAATTCTACGTATATTCTGGTATATCCTGAGTGTGGGAAGGGGGCGCTGCATGCAGTTTGGTTTTCATTGTACAGATAAGAGTACTGTTGTTGTTTCATGCTTGTATCTCCAGTACATAAATGGTATGTGTAGGTTTGATTGAGAATACCGCCCACGTTTTTATAGCATCAAACATATTCCAAAGTGAACGGATTGTAAATATGTAAATATTATTGCTTGAATAAAAATCCATGCATTGATCCCATTGAGTTTATCTATACAGTTTTTTTACTCTTTCTTATTCTCAACAGTCTAGTTTTCTTTTCTCTCACAAATTCACTGTTACTGTTTCAAATGTGTGACAGGCATGACCTGTTGTTCAAATGCTCAACCTGTTGTCAGCAAAGGCTCAATTGGCAGGAGAACCCAATCACAACATGTAAAAGCCGATGCGTGTACTTATGTGTAGTCTACAGCACATTGGCACAGTCATCAGTATCTATTCCACTTTCATCATCACTATCGGGAGTTTTGATAAATTAGTGAGTTTGTGATCATTTACTCCTGTCAATATCAACGTCTCTCCGTATCTACAGTCGTTTGTTTTCTCGATCACCCTACAGGTGTCGCCACTGTAGTGGGCAGCGCCCAAACTCCACGACAGATGGCGCTCTCGCTCTGGCTCAATTCTACCACTGCCACAAGCTGATTTCCATAAGAATTTCTTATGCTTTTTTACTATAAGTTTTACAGCGACCCCGTTACCCCTGTCCTATGTAATACGAACCGAATAAGACTCATCGCGATAACACGCGTTTCGCGAGTTGGCGACCGTCTCGGCAGGTGCCGAAATGTCGAAGAAATTTCCGGCTATTGAACACGCCTTTGCACTCGTTCTGGCAGGAGTGTATAATCATAGTGTTTATATTATACACCTGATAATAGTATATTATGTATCACAATTTGTGACGGCAGATGGCGCTATACATGCTTTTATATTTCTTAGCGATGGCATTGGAAATAAATTGGTTACGTAGCGTTCCGACATTTTTTGCATCAACTTTATTATTCTATAGACCGTATATCAGCAGGGTGGTGAGAAAATAGCAATTTTGCATAAAAGATATTGTGAACAAGACTAAATAAAATCTTGTAAAGCGAACCACAATTGGGTGACACCACAGACTATCTGCTTCACATGATATGACCATTCCGGCTTACGTAACGTAGTTATCTGATCTCAGCCCCTTTTGGTTAAGATCATGGCCAAACCAGTTGTTAGTTTGCTGGTGAGGTGTAGTGTTCGCCTAGCCTTGTATGTGTGGAAACACATATACATGAAGGTATATCTTGATATACGTATCAGATATGGTTAGTATCTACTAACCTAGGTAGGGTGCTTTTTTGTCCTAACGGGGCAAAAAAAGAACAAAAGTTATTTAGTAGCCTGTCCAAGTAGACGAGGAGATTTGGACTTTTCAGTCAAACAAATTGCAAAAGTTTGTTTTATTGTTGATTCTTGTTTATTAGGTACTTCTTAATGACATATCCAAAATGGGACACAAGTTTCAACCCATAAGTTACCTAATTTGCATATTTAAAAATGGCTGTTATTTTCAGATTTGGAGGTCAATTATCTCTCAAACTATTCATTTTCAGCCCAATAACGCTATTATAGGTGAATAGAAACATGGCCCAATGAATTTAAAATACATATTTAAAAGCCCAAATAACCTTTCTGAACAGCCAGATGAGACGGGATACTAGAGAAGCGTTGCCGAAAGGGGGTGTTGATCCCAAGCGCTATAAGCGCAGATCTTGCGCGGCGGAGTTCCGCGGCAAGGCGCAAGCGACCGGCACTCGGGAACGTCCTACGACAGTATGCCAGGCGCTGGCGAAGGCTAATGAATCCCAGTGCGCACCGAATGCAGAAGCCGGCGCACGAATCCGTAGCTGCCCGAGCGACCACTTGTCGATAATTTTAACCCTGGATACCACCAGTTGAAATTCAACTGCATTGAGCTGCTGTTCTTTGCAGAGTTCCAATAAAAATAGTCTTAAGTGAAATCTGAAGTGTCACACCTTTCTTACTGTCTACCGTGTTTGTATAAAGTTTTATTCATGAATCTGTATTTTTTATGACGTCAGTGGCTTGCAAATGTAACGAAGCGTTCAGCTGCAGCGGATACATACAGCTAGGGTCTTTATACCATTAATTATTATGCGGAAATAATACCCATCTTCTTTCGATGTAAATAAAGAAACTGTTTCACCGCTATATAGAATACAACAATGTACGACTAGAACCGTCAGACGTAAATAATCAGAAATATAGATATGAACACAGCCAAAACCCCGAACACACCACGAACAGTTTCCCGTCCGATAACCATTATTGGCCGAAGCCGTCAAAATCGCTAGGGCCGTTCAGCTAGTTGTTGAACGTTAATTGTACCAGGAATAAACAATCGAAGACACAGTCTGTCACTGCATTGGAGCTGCTCTCTTTTGGCAAGTTTCAATGAAAAATATCAAACATAAAAGTGTCAACAAGACACCGTCTACTTCTACACTGTGATGTAATAAGTTTTATTATGAATTGTAATTTTAGTTATGCGTCAGGCTGACTTCAAATATAACCGAAGCGGCTGAGACCCCGACCAACAGCATAACAGCGACAGCATAAGCTTGGTTTTCATAATATAATAATACATCGCGCACATCATATGCCTCTATTCATCGTACATTAGAAATGTTCACCTATAGTACAAACATGGACGAGTAATAATGCAATAATACATCACATAGAGTAGCCCTAGTACGCCATCCTCGTGGCAACTTCATAATCGATCCCAACGAACATTCTTTTGAGAAGGTTGCCTGATACCGATACATTAATCTCTGTGGCATTCAACAACTATTTCGGCGCTAGTATGTGAATCACATTTTGGGAACTAACTAGGTTGTACTATAAAAGAATTACTCGTACTCAACCAGCCACAGTGAGTCACCGCAGTAGAACGTGAGATAGAGACGCTGTCGCTTATGCGGCACTTGTTTATATTATTATTTATTTTATTTATTATATTTTATTATTTTATTCATCTGACACTGCTGCTGTTAGTGTTAGATAATCACAACGTGCAAAGTTACAAAACACTTCCACAGGTGAGTTGCAGACACATGACTGTCATACATGGCTGAGCATCTCTACCTTTGCTACACCATTCTGCGCATGACACTGCTGCTGTTAGATAATCCCAAGTAACGTGCAAAGTTGCGTTAACCGAATCGTCGTCGCTTTGCAGCTGGATGGGCTCGAGAAGTCGTTTCACTCGTTCTATGTGTGCACGGCCGTGCGAAAGTTCTTCTTCTTCTTGGATCCGATGCGAACGGGCCGAGTGAAGATACAAGACATCCTTGTGTGCAGCTTCCTTGACGACCTGCTTGAGGTAAGTTGTTGCCATGGTTACAACATCACATCGTTACTTTGCGTATGCTAAACATGCTGCAGGGATATTATACCTGCTATTTTATCGGATGCACATGAGATCGGCACAAGGTTTCGCATATTCGCATTTTGCCCCTTTAGCGAGGGTTTGTCGTATGTGTTTCCTGTATCGTAAATTTTTAGAAAGATTGGGTTTGAGTTATTCTCTAGTGTTATTAGTTTTTATCTGGGTTGAATAAAAACAAATACATAGAATGCACATTAACCTGGTAACTACATTTGTCTTTATTTGCTCCTTATGTTTCATGAAAAAGAAGTCACATTTACGCATTTCACATTATGAAATCCAGAAGATTGCTCAAGGTTTTAACATCTGTTGATATCTAAAACACAATTCCACAGGGTATTATTACTATTATTATTATTATTATTATTACTGTTATTACTATTATTATTATTATTATCATTGTCATATTCATATATCTATTATATTTATTACTCCTGTTATTATTATGTGCTAAGCATGACTCGATTATACATCATTATATCATGAACTAAGTAAAAACTGTGACAAGTAATAACATAGAACCACTTGTAATATAATTTCGTGAATAATATTTAAAGACACCTATACTCATATAGAATTTGCGTGCGCTGGAACCAAGACCAAGATTAACATTCGCTGACCTATATAGAACATTCAGTGGCCTATCGAATGATCATATTTGTCTTTCATCAATGGCTGATTGACTTGAAAGTCCAGCAAGTTTACGTGTGTGGTGACCAAGACCAAGATTACCATGTGGTGACCTATCGAAGTCGGACTAGTCTAACTTCAATGGCTGATCGACTCTAAAGTCCAGAAAGTTTGCACTTTCATCAACCAAGATTAACATTCGGTGACCTTTCAAATGGTCGGATTAATCCTACTTCAACGGCTAATCGACTTGAAAGTCAATAAAGTTTATGCGTGCACCAACCAAGATTAACACCCGGTGACCTTTCAAACAATCGGATTACTCCTTCCTTACCGGCTGCTTGACTTGAAAGTTAAGAAAGTTTACACGTGCAGCGACAAAGACCAAAAGTGACATTCGACAGCCTATCGGACGATTAGATTAGTCATTCAATGGCCGATCAACTCAAAAGTCCAGAGAGTACAGAAATCCCAAGAACAAGATTAATATTCGGCGTCTTGTCACACGGTCAGATTACTCCTTCTTTACCGGCTGCTCGACTCGAAAGTCCATGAAATTTCTCCGGATTCGATTCAGATAATCGAGACTCTCGACGACGTCCTT
>NW_014582503.1:8915-9992 GCF_000485595.1 Priapulus caudatus
ATATATATATATATATATATATATATATATATATATATATATATTTATATATACTATTATCCTTTAATTAAAGGTCATAGCATACGGTTAATAAAATCAAAGACGACCAAAATAGCATCGCTACCTTTCAGCTAAGTTAGTCCAAGCAAGCTAGTGCATTGTAAGTGTTCTGTGTGGATATGGCCCGCTTTCTTGTTTGCGCAGGTTGTAACACCCCACGCGCACGCCGGCGCGTTCGAAAAACAATTCCAGAAGCGGGTGAGAAATACCCGCCATTGTCGAGCGCGGATGTTTTGTTTAACAAAACCTCAGTCCGCTGCCATCTGCCGCGCGCGCGCACTCTCGCTCGTCTCTATTGATGTCTCGTCGCTGGCATCTTCCGACGCAGCTTTCTCTGAGCGGGCACGTGCCACTAAAGATAGAACCATCTCCGCGTCCCGCATGCTCGGCGAACAAATACGGCAGTTCTAAATGGAGCGTGGGATACTCTGGCTAATTGGCACGACATCTGAATAGCGAGCGCGCGTACAATGTCAAAGCACACAATATAAGCGAGTCCATTAATCGCCGTGAATGACCGAAGACATTCCGTCAGTAATCCCAGGTCCGAAGAAAAGAACAAGAAGATGTGCCCGCGCGCTCTGAGAATTACCTCGTTCCTGATTGGACGAGACGGATTGGGCGCACTTCTAGACGCGGTCAGCGTGCTGTGATTGGTTGAGACACGTAGCTACCTGTAAGGTAAACGAGCGAGTAGCTTCCACAGGGTTCCTGCTTACGGGAGTATAAAAGCTCTAGCGCGACAGAGGTGCCGTCATTTCTTATCATCCTCCTGCGTAAAGACACGGGTTGCTTGCACTGCCGCTGCGCACATAAGTTACAACATGCCAACTGAAATGGATAACTCTTGGGCCACCAGTGCCGAATCGCGAAAGGTGAGTGTCCTTTGCGTGAGAATACGTCACACACACGCGCACGCACCCACGCACGCACGCACGCACACACACACACACACACACACACACACACACACACACACACACACACACACACACACACACACACACGACACAACAC
>NW_014582504.1:0-7690 GCF_000485595.1 Priapulus caudatus
CGGGGCAGATGAACATGCGACGGAAAAGAACGACTAACGAAGAAAGGGAAAGAGGGGGCAGCGCCGGTGGCGCGGCACGCGTGGCGGCGCACGGAGCGCCAGTCGCGCACAGGTGCGCACGTCCGTCGCAGACGCTAGCGATTTCACACGCAATTTGTTACCGCGATGTCGTAGAATCGCTATCGAGTGCATGTGTGAAAAAGGAGTCGCCAGCGATCTGCCGCTAAGGCCGTATTACCAGTAGGGCATGAAAGGCCTATATGTCAGGTGTCGCCGTCGATGCCCACACGTAATACAAGAAAACAATTTTGAGTATATCTATTTACTAAATATCTTCTACTACGCTCGCCGGCCTACAGATGTGAAGAATGTCACGCCATCGCACTCTTTCTGCCCAGTTTTAGGAAGTGCAACAACCCTCTGTTGTGATTGCATATCGCCCCGCCGCATTAGGTTTTACTCTTCATTCAAAACCCTTTTGGGAGCCTACCAAGTGACGCAATGACAGCCGGTGTCTGCCCTGAGGACCAACTCAGACATTAGAGCAACACCGCGATCAATGCTAACCTCTTGCTCCTAATCGCCGTCACGTGACCGGCGCGAGTTCGCAATGGCGTCTACCGGGTACTATAGCGACAAAACAATGCGCGCCGAAAGCATTACGTTCAGTTATCACATGACTCCAGTGTTAGCTGTCATTCTCCGCCGCGCGTTCATTTGCGGCGTGCAATTTTAGGGGCTGCGGGCCTACTAATATTAGGCTAAATTGCGCAACTTGACGAACAGGCGCCAGCAGGCGATATAAAGCCGGACTGCGTACGATCAATAGTGCAGCGTTCTAGCCTCACAGACGTCGCTCGCGTGCGCATGAAGGCAGCGTCGTCTGCAGGGCGACTTCGCCAGCACGTTCATGACACACACTACTCGCGAGATAATAGCGCCACTGACATGAATTCATTACCTTACGTTGTAATAGCCGCCCTAATCATCCGCTCCTTGACGATTCGAATAGAGCTGCGAGGCGTTTGCTAATTCATAGACATGACTATATTCGGACTTCGATGAGGGCCATAGGCGGAAGGTGCAATGAACGAAGGTTACCGGAGCATTCTGATGACCGTGCTTTTCCAGACCGCTAGGCATTACGGTAGCTGGTTGTAGTATACCACACATCAAAACATGACGATCCGCAAACACGGTGACTCATGCAGTGCTCATAAATAGTACAAAGGAAACAATACATACACTATCATATTTAATTATCTATTTTGTACTGTATGTTTTATTTATTTATTTATTTATAAGGAACATAGTTCGGCTGCCTAGGTAAATGTATGCAGCCGCGGCGGTAGTTAAATGCAGACGGTAATCTTACATAGAGACCATCATATCGTAACTGGCATCATAGTTCTCCAGTGATAAGAACCAAGGTGTTACAGTTCGTGTTCGCGTGGCGAGCTCATTACTGGGATGGCGCGGCTAAACATTCGAGCGACTCTGTTATCCTAGACCCATCAAAGAGTGCCGGACAATGTTTCGCCATTTCGCCATGTAAGAGAGACACGCATATTGGTAACGGTCAGGACCCCTACAAAAAACTGTAGAAAGTGTGCATGGCACGCTGCGCGGAGGGGTCGTTTGGGTAGTATAGGCCGCCACCAAAGGAGCCCGAAGGGTAGCGGCGGGAAGGCGGCAAAACAAAAACAACCCGGCGGGAGGGTGCGGGACGACCACAACGCAAAAGATTCGACGGGCCAGGACTACACAGAGTCCTATCGCTTTTTAAAATCAAACCTACTTCAAAAAATCGCTGTCTAGAAAATTAACTAACTACTCGATTTGGGGTCTCAATGGGACAGCTAGTGTCACGTAAACGGTCAGCTCACAGTCCGTCACTGCGTGCCATTTCGGATGGGTATCCCAAGCAAATAAGCGCTTTGTTTATTGTCTTTTCGCTCTTGTTAGTCAGAAACTAATCAACAATTAGGTATAAGATTGCACAACTACTGCATGACTCTCTGTCGATTATAGTTTTTAAACCTGGTGCGTCTTCGGACATACTCGGAACACTCGGCGAAAACACCACGATGGGTATTTATGCAGCTCTCCTTTTGCATGAGGCGGGGGGGGGTATACGCTAACTTTGAAATAACGCATCCATCAAAATCACGATGTATAATACTTTACGCTGAAATAATCGTTAGAGACAAAAAAGCCATTGCCTCGAAATTTATGCCACCACCACACAATCACCCCACCACCCACCGACCCACCACCACCAACCGCACCCAACCACCAACACCCACTCACCACCACCACCCCACCACCACCATCTCCGACGCCCACGTAACCAATTGATTCCCACCACCACCGCTAAAACCAATCCCGCACTTGTCGTTACTCTAGCCCCACATCCCAAACCACGCGGGGCGACGAGTCCACACCTAGTCTATATACTAAAAACATGTCACGATCCATCACGACTTCTATACTCCAACCAACAATCACAGGCCCCTACTTCCTAAAAAACAACCTACGTCATGGACAAAATTCACATCTTGTCAAAACTATTCGATTGCGCCGGGGCCGCTCCATTGGCTCTTATCCACGACCCTCAGATCCGGTCTGACGGACCTACTTGAATACCGTGCCACGCTACCACAGTCAGCATACATCCGACGCCGCCATACTTCCATGGATATCACAGACACACGCGGTTCGCACCCTTTATAAGAGTCTTTTCACCTCTCTCGTTAAGTCAGACAACACTAATTCCCCCAAATCTACGTATAAAACATGCAACCACCCACCAATCCAACATGACCATCCTACACTCGCCTGCCGCCATATCACCAACACACCACCACCACACCTACCACCCCACCACCACTCCACTCCTCCACTCCCATCGATCGACACCTACCTCTACCACACCATGCGCACCACCCACCATCCACCACCAACCACCCACCACTCGCACCCACCGCCACTCCAACACACCACACACAGACCACACATTCCACATCCATCCATCGCACTCAGCCACTCACATCACCGCTATTAGAGGCGCACCACATACAGCCTACACTCGCCAATAAACACCGCACAACACCACCTCCCTCACATCCCACCACCACTTCCAGCCAACCGCGCGATAACACTCATAACTCTTACCCTGCTCGACCTATCTCAGTTCTTACGCACAGCATTCACCAACACACGCACTCAGCTAGCCACTCCGCCAAACTCACTCTCTGCACACACACCACACAACGCCACCAGACACCACCACCACCACCACCCCCACCTCCACCACACAACCACCCAAACCCAATACCACCACCTGATACCACCCACCACCACCCAACACACAAACACCACACACACCACCACCACCATCACCACCGATCGTCCAACCACCACCACCAACAGCCAACCACACCAACACACCACTAGACACAACCACTCACCACACACCACAACATCACCACCTCTAACACACACCACCTACACCACCACCACCACACACCACCACACACCACCATTCACACTATCACACCCCACCACACACCACCACCAACACACACCACCACCAACCACCACCACCACCCACCAACACACACCACACCCAACACCACCACCACCACCACCACCACCACCACCACCACACCCACCACCACCACTACCACCACCACAACCACTACCACCACCACACCACCAACACCCACCATGACACCACCACCAGACACTACACCACATCAACACCACCATCACCACCACCACACCACCACCACACACCACACACCACCAACACCCACCACCACCACCACACCAACACCACTTCAACACCACCACACACCACCACCACCGACCACCACCACCACCAACCAACCCCACCACCACCTCACCACACACCCACACACCCACAACACCACCACCACCACTAACACAACCACCACCACGTCACCACACACACCAAACAACAACAACAACACCACCACCAACACACCACACCACCACCATCACACACCACCACCACCACCACCAACACCAACACCAACACCACCAACACCACCACCACACCCCGCAACACCACAACACCAACACCACCACCACCAACACCACCCCACCACCACGCACACACCAACACCATCACTACTACAACACCACCACCACCACCACACCGCCCCACACCAACACCACACCACCACACCACCCACCACACCGTACCACCACACACCAACACCATCACCACTAACCAAACACACCACCACCACTACCATCACACTACCCATCACACCCGCCGCCACCTGCCACGCCACCGCCGTTCCTGGCCCCATACGTCGCTGTTCAATGTTCAATTTCCTTTATTCGCCCTAATCGCCTAGATCCTAATACTAGTAGGACGCTATTAGTAGTGATAGTGATAGTACGAAGTTAATAATGATTGGTGCACTGATCGCCTCTAATACTCAGTATATCAATTAATATAATTAAGACATAGATAATACTGATAATTCGCTGGATACACAGTGGCTGGCCCAACCGAGTTCATTAACCGTCCATAACAAGGTAGCCAACTATATCGCTCGCGGTCGAATCTGCAGTGAACTTTGGTGAGCGAAGTACCTGCCAGTGGTATGAACATAACTCCGAGACAAGATCACCAACCATGGGTCGGAGTTACTACCATATGCTGGATTTTCTACAGTGGGAGACAAGGATCGGCCACAGATCATGCCAAACCGCGTCGATATTAGTGCTCCACACAAGAAAGAAAACGATGCCTGCCTGATTGACGGTAGGGCCGTACCAGCATGATACTACATCATGTGAAGAAAAGACAAATTTTCACCAAGTACACAAGATTGGCGCGATCGAAATTAGCAGGATGTGGAATACTAAGCGCGAGAAATCTCGTGCCAGTTGGTGCGTATGACCTGGTTTGAGAGGCCTTTAGGCTCTAGTAAAGAATGCGCTGTTTGAGAAACCTCACCTGGCCACCACACATGGTCAAGCAAGTGCCGAAATCGCCGTACTGGGCAACAGCACACATCCTGCGAAAAATTTGGATTTGAAATTCCTATGTTCCCAGGTTGGGCCCACCCGGCCAACGCCAGAAGCCACCGCTAAATGCCGTGCATCCACTTTGCAGAAACTCAATAACACTCATAATAATAATAATACATAACCTATCAATAATTAATAATAATATAATACATGATAAACTAGCAACGTTAAAACCGTACACAAACAATATGTATAGATATAATATTCATCTTCGACATATAATACTATACTCATTATATATACAATAAATATAATCCGCCCACATATAACCATAAATCAATATCTAACCAGCGATTCGATATCAGATTCGCCAATCCTTAATAGATATGCGCGCCCCGCCTTACCTGTCTAGTCGTAGGACTCCGTAAAATTGTGGCTGCCTGCAGCGCTTGCAGTCGGCTATCCATCAGCACTTACTGTATCTAGATTGGATTGTTAAACCAGACTTAAAGTGCAATTGCTTTCTTCAGCGTCTCTGTTCTCTGACAATAATTACTTGGTGCAGTATCGTTAGCAGACTTTTTCTGAGCGATCAACTGGAATGATGGCTAGAACTTGCTCACATTTCTTTCAACTCGGGCTCAATATCTCTCAAAACTCATGGGTGCTACGTTGATTATGTAATGCGATTCTTCACATTTTTAGAATACTGCCATAAACATGTAGCGGTGTTGAGCCCAAACTCAGAACACTCGTTTAAGCAGCACTTGTCACTCGCTCGCGACACGGTAAGGTTCCAAATGTTAGGCTTCGGCGATCGCTTTATGAGCTTCGTTGAGATTTATTTGCGAATTGAATAAAATTGTCATGACTACCATACGGGACTTTCATATAGCTAATGGCATTTTTCATAGCATAGCCATTTTATAGGCAACTATTTATAGCACACCATATTATATTTCATTTACTTCGGTCTTACCGATCCGTTCCATTCTTAATATATTTCACAAATATACACCAATATTCCAATTCGACAAATATACGAAAACGCCATAAAAATCTTATAACTGATGTCGCCTTCTAGAGTTCCTATCGTGAAGCAAAACATTAATTCTACGACTTATTATCTACTATAATTTAATATCTTTTCATACTATAATATATAAAATGTATCTATCTGTCACACACGCCGCGCGCACGCACGCCAAAACACACACACACACACACACACACACACACACACACACACACACACACACACACACACACACACACACACACACACACACACACACACACACACACACACACACAAACACACACATAATTTTTCTCTACAGATGAATCTCCACAGTACTAAGATACTTGAGCTCGATGCCTTGACGATCGTCTTGAAGCGCACGGGCGGGTTTAGAGCAACGCAACATTGTAGTTTTATATCGGAATTTTTTCACAGGAACCAATCATGGGTGTTGAAGTATGGGCGTCGCAGCTCAAATAATGGACAACGATCGTTGCTCGGCCTTGTCAGAGTCGCATGGTGTACGCTTACTAACTCGATTTCCGCAGCCAGAAATGTGACAGAGAGCGGCTGTATTTATTTAGAAACTGTAATAATACATTAATCACCTAGGCATCGGTGATTCGCTCCGTGCATCGGCTAATATGCTTTGATATTTGCTCTCGGTTGGGATCTACTCCGCGTGGGATTGTGGCGATACGCAGTGTGATGGCACCCACTCCTCAAACAGCGTCGGCGGAAACTGTTTCCTTATGTGTTTTCGTTAGAATCTCAAGTTGACGGAGCTCTGAAATATCCTTTCAAGCGCTTGAGATTTTAACAGTTTCATTAACGACCCATTTCGATCGCATTCCAGCTAATCTTTGACATCTTCAGCCGAATGATAGCGTCTTTTACATGTCGGCGTGGATGTAATTTGATTGAGCGCAAGATGCATGCGTTGCGATGCACTGCGCGCGCCTACTAATTCAGCAGAATTAATGTGAGACCATACATTCTGCGGCGGGGCATCTGTAAGGGGGCTTCAGTAGCGAGGCACTGCGCTATACCCCCAGCAACACTACAGCCACGCGCGCGCACGCACGCACACTTCGCGGACATGCAATAGACGGTAGAGCATGACGTACATGCTTGCGTGTCGTCGTCATATTATAGACTTGAATCATTCATGTGTGTCGCGTTGGCATGCTTGCTCCTCTAGCAACTGGGCTCGCTGCCTGTTTGATCGAGTTGTCTCTGGATGGTCAACGTATCGTTGTTACCGAATATCGTGATTTCTCGTGCGGTTCTATATGACTTATAATCCAATTGCATTGATCAAACATTACGTGCGACGTGCTAACTCGGCGAACACAAGATTGACACGGGGGATTTGGATGAATGTGGACAGAGCTAGCGATGAGAAATGGTTAGGATCTCGGTATCCTTCCACCGGCGGTGTTTGATGATGGCAGCGATGATTGCTGACGAGTTCTGTGTATAAATGTGATGCATAGGAGGTTTTTATGAATATATCGTTACACCTTTGCTTCCCAAACGCCTGCGAGAGTTGTCAGTGCACAGATACGACACTCACTCACTCACTCACTCACTCACTCACTCACTCACTCACTCACTCACTCACTCACTCACTCACTCACTCACTCACTCACTCACTCA
>NW_014582505.1:0-427 GCF_000485595.1 Priapulus caudatus
CACAAGCAGACGATGTGTGTGTGACAGTCTGAGGTGAGCGTGTATGTGTGTGTGTGTGGGGGGGACACACACACACACACACACACACACACACACACACACACACACACACACACACACACACACGTCTGGGGGGGTGTATGTGTGTGTGTGGAGGGGGTGTGTATATGTGTGTCTGTCTGTATGTGTGTGTGCGTGTGTATGTGTGTGTGGGCATGTGTGTGTGTGCGCGCGTGAGTGTGTCTGTCGCTCTGCGTGTGTAGTGTGTGTGTGCATATGTGCATGCGCACACACATGTGTGTGGATTACCATCTACTGCGACTGGCAATAATCAGAATTCCACGCGAGTAAACCGTCTGTTCTACACACCTGTTCTATCGTCTGCTCTACACACCTGTTCTATCGTCTGCTCTACACACCTGTTCTA
>NW_014582505.1:1171-3752 GCF_000485595.1 Priapulus caudatus
CAGGGGGGGGGGGGGGGGGGCTCCTCTGCTGTGGCCAACGCGCTGTGTCAATGTGCTGTGGGAACAGCCAGAGGCATAACTACTTTTTGCACACTGGGAAACCGGGCAAACCACTGGTGCACAGAGATGTTAAAAGGTAAAATTACTATTAGGGTAATCAAAGTTTATAATACAAATAATACTAATGTTAATAAATTATTATAATTTATTGAAGAAATAGATTTAGTAGAAAGCTGTACCCAGATGAGTTAGTAGATTGTTAGGACGTGAGAGCTTTTTATCATGTGTGCATCAGTATGCGTGCGCGTGCGTGCGTGCATCTGTATGCGCGCGCGTGTGAATTTCTATTGGTGTTGATGTCACTTTGCCAATGTTGGTGTTATTTCTTCCCTCCGTGTAGTGCCAACGTCTTGCTGGATCGAACTTCACTGCAAAACTGGGAGACTTGGACTGGCAAGACAGTTGCGAGAGCAGACGTGTCTAACACGCTCACAGAGCAGGGGTAGAGGCAGACGATAGAGCATCGTGTGTAGAGCAGACGATAGAACAGGTGTGTAGAGCAGACGATAGAACAGGTGTGTAGAGCAGACGATAGACAAGCAGGTGTGTAGAGCATGAACGGATAGAGCAGGTGTGTAAGCAGACGATCGAACAGGTGTGTAAGCAGACGATAGAAACAGGTGTCGTAGAGCAACGATAGAGCAGGTGTGTAGAGCAGACGATAGAACAGGTGTGTAGAGCAGACGATAGAACAGGTGTGTAGAGCAGACGATAGAACAGGTGTGTAGAGCAGACGATAGAACAGGTGTGTAGAGCAGACGATAGAGCAGGTGTGAAGCAGACGATAGAACAGGTGTGTAGCACAGACGAATAGCACAGAGAGATAGATAGATAGATAATAGGTTTACATTGGGGCAAAACTAAGTGTTAACAAGCGTTATCAATTAAAATAAAGTTGGCAAACAAGATATCATCAGGCAGTGATAAACTGAAATTGATCAATATTTACAATCATATATGTCTCATGGTAAGACAATAGATACTCCCTTAAAATGTTGGTTCGTAAATATATTCACAAAACTAAAAAACCATCTTTAGAATATAGTTATGACTAAATTTAAAATAAGGTGATCCTCCGTGTTGTTTCTACATCGCAGCCTGAAGTGCAGTCCAGAAAACAGGAAAATGAAACCTAAAAATTTAACGTCAACCTCCTACGCGCAAAACATAAAGTTCGACGAACTGCTGAGAAGTGTTTTAAGCCATAAATTTATCCGAAATTATAAAATCCAGAAGCCAAAGACAGAGCTAACTTGAAAAATTCAGTGCATTGATTAGAACAACTTCACTCGAAAAACTCCACAGATGCAACCGACAAGCATCGAAATAGAATCAACAAAACAAAACAACACAAACAAACACGTGACATACCCCACCGACACATATATATACATTATAACATAAAACATATACGAAATATGTAATGTAAACGAACATGACATAAACAAAACAACACAAACAAACAAACACGTGACATACCCCACCGACACATATATATACATAAAACATATACGAAATATGTAATGTAAACGAACATGACATAAACAAAACAACATGCGCGCCACTGATGCATAAATCAGTATATATAATATACTGATATACTATATAATATACATAAATTCATATATGCATGTAAAACACATAAAATACATTAACGTAAATGGAAACAACATGAACAAAACAACACAAACACGCGCACCACCGACCTGTCCTGCAGCGATCCGTTCGGCATGAATTCGTACACCAGGTGGCGCTGCGTGCCGTCGTAGCTGTAGGCGCGTATACGCAGCAGGTTCGCGTGCCTGTACTCGCGCAGCCGCGTCACCTCCGCCTCGAACGACGCGCCGCCCGCGCCGCCGCGGAGCACCTTCACCGCCACCTGGCGGCCGTTGCCGTCGGCGACGAATCGGCCGAGGTAGACGCAGCCGAAGCCGCCGCGTCCGAGAACGCAAGACTCGTCGTAGACGACGCCGATCGAGTCGACGCGACGCTCCGTCGTCGACGCGCCGCGACGGACGCCATCTTGTTTCTCCGCTCGTGCTCCGTCGTCGTCTGCCGTCCCCGGTTGTCCGCCGTCCCCGGCGGCGGCCGCTCGCACGTCGTCCCTCGCCGCCGCATCTCGTTTTCCGTCTGAGCGTCTCCCCGGTTGTTCGTTGTCTTCTGTTCTGCGCGCCGGTCCGTCGTCCCTCACCGCAGCATCTTGTCCGCCGTCTGAGCCTCTTCCAGGTTGTCCGGTGTCCTCTACTCTCCCCGGCTGTCTGGTGTCCTCCACTCTCCCCGGCTGTCTGGTGTCCTCCACTCTCCCCGGCTGTCTGGTGTCCTCCACTCTCCCAGGCTGTCCGCCGTCCAGCGGCGAGGGTTCACAGACACCGTTGTCGGACGCGGCGGCGGAGCGTTGACCGTCGTCCGGCCGGCGAGGGACGCGGCCCGCTGCGGAGTCAAAGCATCGGCGATCCGTGAACGATAGGCGTGCAATGGTAGGACTCTAGCATGGCGTGCTTAACCTCTCTTTGCAGTAAAC
>NW_014582505.1:5036-7686 GCF_000485595.1 Priapulus caudatus
TCCTCCTGCTCCTGCTCGCTCACCGCACAGTAACTATATACTAATACTTTACCCACGCCCATCACTGAGAACTGTTCCCCCCTCCCCTCGCTCACCGCACAGTAACTATATACTAATACTTTACCCACGCCCACCACTGAGAACTGTTCCCCCCTCCCCTCGCTCTCCATGCAGTAACTATACTAATACTTTACCCACGCCCATCACCGAGAACTGTCCCCCCCTCCCCTCGCTCACCGCACAGTAACTATACTAATACTTTAGCCACGCCCATCACCGAGAACTGTCCCCCCCCCTCGGTGCTTACCACACAGTAACTACAGTTAAACCTCGATTATCCGAACGAGACGGGTGGGGAGTATTTTGTTCGAATAACTGATCTGATCGTATTACCGTTTTAAAATTTCCACAGGACCTAGATTTGACTGTATACTAATACTTTACCCACACCCATCAACGAGAACTGTCCCCCCCCTCGGTGCTCTCCCCCCTTCGGTGCTCACCGCGCAGTAGCTCGACGGAGATGGTGTCTGCAACCCTGTAGAGCCCCGCGTCGCAGACGGCGTCAAGGAAGCGGCCGATCGTCAGGCCGGAGGTCAGCAGGTCGTCGTACAGCAGCCTCGCCGGATTCTCGCGCCACTTGATGGCGCTAGCGGAGGGGGAAACAACATGGCGGTACGCACGTCAGTTACAGTTTAGCACATCAATACATCATTAGCTGCAATGTTATGCCGCGATTATAAGCAACAGAGTCCCACTTGATGGCGCTAGCGGAGGGTGAAACAACGCAGCGGTATGCACGTCAGTTACAGTTTAGTACATCAATACATCGTTAAGCTACGATTTTCTGCAATGTTATGTAGCGATTATATGCAACAGGCCCACTTTAGCTGAGAGGGTCTATGTCTCCCTGTGTACTGCCAGAACGTACCCTGGTAACTATCTACCTTGCCTACCGACGCTACCGTACCTCGCCTACTCCACTAACGAGTCTAGGGAGTCGCCTACGCCTACTACCTCACCCTAACCCTAACCATATCAGATAGTTACCAGGGTACGTTCTGGTATACCGGACCGTACCCAGGGTACGTTCCGGCAGTACCCAGGGAGACATAGACCCTATGAACCCCACTTGATGCCACTGTGTGGGGGGGGGGATATGGCAGTATGTATGTCAGTTACAGTTTAGAACATCTTTCTTCTTCTTAGACCCTTCAGTCTCCGGGAAGACACAGCTCATAGGTGAACTTCCTCCACGTCGTGCGGTTGGTTGCCTTCCGCTCCATTACCCTCCAGGTGTAGCCCTTCTTTATTCAGTTTAGTACTTGAGCACATCGTTAAACCAAGATTCGCTGCTATGTTATGCTGCGATTATACACAACAGTCCCACATGATGGCGCTGTGCTGGATACTTAACCGCCATGGGCCCCCCCCCCCAACTTTTCATTAGAACGCTCACGGTGCATCTCTTCGTGGCTGGATACTTAACCGCCCTGGGCCCCTCCCCCCAAACTTTTCATTAGAACGCTCACTCACGGTGCATCGCTCCGTGGCACGATACATAACCGCCCTGGGCCCCTCCCCCCAAACTTTTCATTAGAATGCTTACTCACGGTGCATCGCTCCGTGGCACGATACATGACCGCCCTGGGCCCCTCCCCCTAAACTTTTCATTTGAACACTTACTCAATGTCGGAGACGGAGTAGTGCAGAGAGGGCAGACTGGCCAGCTTCCTCCACGCACCGTTCTCACGATCACCGCCCTCCAGCATCTGACAAATCCTGCGAAAGAGGAGGGAGGGGGAGGGGTGAGATCGCTTACTGTTCCATAGCTGCTAAAGGTATAAATAGTTAGTTTATCGTTATAGTTTTTTTACCAAGGGCGTACAATATTAATATTCACATTGTATCGTCTAGCTGAGCATCTATACCTTCATCGCGTAAAGCCCGGCGCACATTGCCGAACATTTTGCTCAAAAACATTATCGTAGCAATGTTCCATGAAATGTTCGGCAATGTGCGGTGAAAAAAGTCGCCGAACATTTGTTCCGAACAATGTTTCCGAAGATCGGAAATGTTTGATATCTCGAACATCGTTCGTCGAATGTTCGTCAATGTGCGCTGAATGTCGAACAATTCTAGAAACATTTGTAAAGTAGTAACCAATAGCAGCACGATATGTGGTCACATGATTTTTGTGCCCAATCATGCGCCGATCACGTCACTTTTTACAACACAGCTACTAGACGGCGCCGCGAGATTGTTCGCTGCAAAATTTTCGGCAATGTGCGCTCAGCAATTGTCCACCCGCACATTGCCAGACAAAAACATTTGTTCTGGAAAATGTTCGGCAATATTCGCCAGGCTTAAGCATTGAATTCATTGTAACTCGTTTGAAGTGCATTACTAATTATACAATTGTGGGAAAGTTCCCATAAACTGATCAATCATAGCAGTGTACCGTAAATAGAAACGGACCAATTTTCACCACGCAATACCCACACTTTCTCTCTGTCTCTGTCTCTCTTTCTCTCCTCCATTTCTCCCTATCTCTCGTTCTCTCTCTCTCCTCCATTTCTCCCTATCTCTCGTTCTCTCTCTCTCTCTCTCTCTCTCTCTCTCTCTCTCTCTCTCTCTCTCCCTATCTCTC
>NW_014582506.1:1250-2917 GCF_000485595.1 Priapulus caudatus
ACGCACCGACACGCGTCCACGCACGCACGCACGCACGCACCTACACGCGTGCACGCACGCACCAACACGCGCGCACGCACGCACGCACGCACGCACGCATCAACACGCACGCACGCACGCACCAATACACGCGTGCACGCACGCACCGACACGCGTGCACGCACGCACGCACGCACGCACCTACACGCGTGCACGCACGCACCAACACGCGCGCACGCACGCACGCACGCACGCACCAACACGCACGCACGCACGCACGCACGCACGCATCAACACGCACGCACGCACCAACACACGCGTGCACGCGCGCACGCACCAACACGCGTGCACGCCCGCACGCACCAACACGCGTGCACGCACGCACGCACACGCTAATGCTGGGACATGTAAACACGTAGCACATAATAAACGTCGACCCACGTTCTCACATCCACCGCCGACGCACCTCAGTCATGCAGCGACGACAGCGCATGCGCAGCTCATCCTGCAAAGCTTTCTCAATTATAAAACGCGACTTTACTGCAGCCTCTGCCGTTGCGCGTGCGCACAGCGCGCCCCCTCGCGGACGGAAAGAAATCGAGCGGTTTTTTTCGATCTCGCGAGTTTCAAACAAGGTTTTAATTAAATCCATATATTCCCTTTATTCAGACTTTATTGCGATAATTAGGGGAAAGGAAGATAGAATCGCACGCGAGACAATCGCCGCAGGGTGGCGTGAGATTAGCGTCTGTACTCTGTCGGTCATTGAACCATCCAGCGATTACTTTTTCACCCACTAGGTGTCGCTGACGCGCAATCATCTTACTCATAACCCAATTACCGCCTGCGATGTAAAAAATTACGACGCAGTATTAATGTGGCTGCGGTGATGTAGTCCTGATGGATTACTGAGCGCCGACTCGAAAATAGCATTGAGCGTGTAAAATTATTGCAGGTTGCATCTTTGCGATCGATTTTTTCGTTCATTATTATATAATTGATCTTTGGAGCGTGAGACTGAAAACGTAATGAGATTCAAGAAGATGACGGCCACGAGGAATGTTGACCATTTCTGCCGTTATGTGGCGCTGTCGTCAACGCCCAGCAAGGATCACAGGCTCACAAGCACTTGTAGCGTTTCAATCAAAAAAGTAATGCTAAATAAACACGAAATGTATTTACTACCAAAGACTTAATGTTTCTCTACTCTCTTTCGCCTACTATTGCCGAGAATTTCCTGTAAATATATAAGTGTATATATGCAGGTGTGCGTGCGGTGTACCTATGTGTTGCAGAGGAGCATTTGAACGGCATTTACAAGAAAATTATCGGTAATACTAGGCGAATGAGAGTAGAGAAACATTAAGAATTTGGTAGTATAAATACATTTCGTGTTTATATAGCATTATTTATTTTATTGAAACGCTCTAAGTGCCTGTGCACACGCGGGATTTAGCGCGGACGTGATCTTGCTAAGCAACCCGCAACCTCGTATCTTCTGCTAGCGTCGGTGACGTCATGCAGTTGATGGAAGTTTCGACGTATAGTTCGTGTGATCGCCGCGCGATGGCGCCGCGAGCGCTTATAAGAAGGAATAAAACGAGGATTCCGAAATAATCGCGTGCGCACGTGCGTGCAAACGCAAATCTTCCCCTCTCTCTCTCTCTCTCTCTCTCTCTCTCTCTCTC